>NC_134710.1:474234422-474254715 GCF_043290135.1 Rhipicephalus microplus
AAAATCAATTCTGGCATTTATGTCTTAAATATTATAAGATATGTAATAATTCTGGAATTACAAGGATAATGAAACGGAAGTTTTTATTCCCATTTATGTTAACTGTATTCTCAGGGGGCGTTCAGGGCAGCGAACGAAGAGCCTTGATTAAAATAAAGCTCGATTATATCAAGAAAAGGGAATTTCAGATGTGCGAACGAGGTACAACTCTGGTGTCCTCAATTTACGTCCTGTTTGGTCGAATCAAAACTGTTTCCAATTGGTGCCAGCTGGTAGCTTACTTCCAACATCAATAAAAAAACATAGCATATCTACGGAGTGTATGATGATGAGTGGGGCGAAACGTCTGTCCGTGCGTCCGTGATTCTGTCCGTCCGTCCATGCGCTTGTCTCTGTCCATTCGTGCGTGCTTTCGTCAATGCGTTCATTCTTAATTCCGTCCGTCCATCCGTCTTTGCTCCCATGCTTCCGTCCACACGTTCGTTCTTGCTTCTGTTCATCCGTCCGTTTGCTCTTGCTTCCACCCATCCGTCCGTCCGTGCGTCTGTCTGTCTGTCTGCCTGTCTGTCTGTCCGCCCGTCCGCACTTGCTGAGTGAGTCATCTAACTAGGTGGTAACGAACCAGGACGAGCTAGGAGGGACAAACCCACTGTTTAAGGAGCTTCGCCCCTAAAATCAGCCGCGAGAGTTGTACGCAATGAAATTGCACCATGTCCCGTCGTGGTGCTCTAGCGACTGATGCACTTTGCTGCTGACGTCCCAATACCACCATATGAATATGAGAAACGCCGTAGTGGAGGGCTCCGGAAATTTTGACCACCTGGGGTTCTTTAACCTGCACCCAAATCTGAGCACACGGGTTTACAACATATCCGCCTCCATCGAAAATGCAGCCCCCGCAGCCGGGATTCAATCCCGCGACCGGCGGGTCATACCTTAGCCTCTAGACCACCGTGGCGGGGCTCACCATGAGCTACTTCGCATGTGATAAACAGTAAAATCTGAGGCTTTACGTCCCAAAACCACAATATGACTATAAGAGACGCCGTAGTGAAGGGCTCCAGCAATTTGGAAAATTAGTTTTTCTTTAATGTGCAGTGCCACCACACGGTACATGGACTTCTACCACTTGAGCTCAGTGTATATGTGACACCGCGACCGGGTTCGAGCGCGCGACCTTCGTGAACAGGCAAGCACCATGACTGCTCCACCGCGGCGGATATGAGCTGAAAAGGCATTTACCAAAACGAGATTGGAAATAATGAAGAGCAAATGCGAAGGCGCCAATGATACACATCCCGAAGGACAAGTTCTACACTTCCGCTATCCTTGTTCATTCGTAATTCGGTGTTTTCTGAGACCGCTGCAAATGCGTGACATAAATTTTCTTCGCGACAATTCAAACATACACGTGCCCCGGTGCAGATTTGATTTTGTAGCTGTTGCAGACCTGAACTGATTTCCTCACGCTCAGAATATATGTATATATATATATATATATATATATATATATATATATATATATATATATATATATATATATAAGGTTAAATGATACACGTGTTATTTTACAACCGATTATCGCGTCGGTATTTAGAGTCATTCCTTTTTTTTTCTTCGTAATGCTTTACTTCCCAGGCTTGCTCTAATATGCCCCCCTTCTCGAAGCTATAGTCGGTACTAAATACATAAAACGCAAAACAAATTGAACGACATTCAGAGACTTGCTTAGTTTTCAGCATAAGTCGTCACTTTGAAAGATCAAGGCAAGGTAACGTTGCCCACTTGAAGTAAATCGTCTTTTTGATCCATTACCGTGTCATTCCGCTATCTAGCCAGTCCAAGATTTCGAAGCACCGATTGCCCAGCATGGTTCGGTTGTTTCACCGTTTCATTCAGCAACGAGCGAACAGAAAGAAATAGTGTCAAGATCTGCGGCAGTGTGCGCCACTGGTGCGCAAGCGAAATTCGAAGTTGAAGCGCACAACTCAGAACCCAAGAGAGTTAAGACACAGTTTTCATCTCTCAGCGGAAGTCAACAAAACAAGATCTCATCTTCAATCACAAAGTCATCTAACGAAGTACTCCGTCGAGAAGGAGATAAAATATTGCGTGGTCAGAAAAAAAAACGTAATCGAGAAACGCGAGTCACCATCCTGCAAAAAGTGAACTTTCTCTGAACGTCCTGGTTTATTTATCCGCAGTGACTTATTTATTTTGACGGCTGCCGTCGTTTGAGTTTGCCAGTCCGGCCGAGGTGAGCGCCTCTGATTGATTTGTGGGGTTTAACGTCCCAAAACCACCATATGATTATGAGAGACGCCGTAGTGGAGGGCTCCGGTAATTTTGACCACCTGGGGTTCTTTAACGTGCGCCCAAATCTGAGCACAGGGGCCTACAACATTTCCGCCTCCATCGGAAATGCAGCCACCGCAGCCGGGAATCGAACCCACGAGGTGAGCGCCTCTATACTGCGTTGTGCAGGCACCATGTGTTGTGCCTTGTTCCACCTGGAAGGCATTCGCCGAATCGACGAGGCAACGAGGGCGAACCAGCTCGTTAGTTCGGCATCCAGGCATGGCCGAGAAGAAAAGAGGCAAGAGTGCTCACTGGCTCAGTCGATGAAGGGCCCCGTTGTCGTGTGGCGTAGGAAAGGAAGGATAAGCGCGTGCCATGCATGGTCCAACGAATCTGAAGACACGAGGCGAGGGGCGGCAGTCGCGCTGTAATTAGTAGGGGACCTCTTTCCTCCCACAACCGTCGGGTGCCGAGTGAAAGGAGCATTGCACGCCACTGGGAGCTCCAGGCAACGCACACATTCTTCGGCATACTGCAATGGTAGGCGAAGAGAACTCAGGGGCCAAACGTCAGTGCTCGCTCGTGGTACATAGCCAATTCTATCTTGCTGCTCCCCTTTTTAATGTATAGTTGCGCTGAATGAAAGGCAGAAAGGATGAACGACACAATACTCGATCAGTGACATGAAAACTTTCAATCATTTATATTCGCGAAAGTGCGTCATATATTGAAGGTTCCCTAAGCGAGGCAGCTTTTAACTTTATTGAAATCTTTCCGATTAGTGAGCACAGCACACGCGGTGCTCGAGCACATAAAATGACTTGCCTTCATCTACATCCCGTTGTGGCAAAGTTCGTTGCTATCGTCACTGTTTTGTATATACCATGACTATAATGATTTTGATAACAACGATAGAGATGTTATGTTCGCTTTCCTTGACATTTAAATAATTATTTTTGCTTTAAATATCAAACGCTTACACGTAGCATGACTTTTCGCAACAACAGAGCCGAAGGTGAAACTTCATAATGCACGGAAATCACGGAAGGTATTTGCCAAGTTACATTTTGTGCTCTATCTGATCGTATACAAACATCAGAAAAGGTGACCTTTCGTATTACTCTTCGCATCTTAAACCCCGACAATTCCATTATTTTAATTTCTGTCATCACATTATAACATTAAACAAAAAAAATCAATGCGCTCTATATACCTGGATAACTCATAATGAACCGGCTTTTCAAAGCGGGAGTTTAATATCAGTGGCTGCTCCTTCGGGAACGAAATGTGTGAATGAAGAACAGACCAACTGCAGTGTTAGACAGAGCTCAGGAGTGATACCAAGGACTAGCTTCCGTTAATCCATTGACAGCCTGGTCCGGTGCGTGATTAATAACGCAATTATTTTTCTTCGAGTAGGCAATGAAGGCGATAGAGACCAACATTAATCACAAATTCGAGTCACATTAACTAAAATGAAAAGTTCTGCCCCACTATCCTTTCAGGCATACCCGGAGCATGCTTTTTAAATGGGCCTTCGCATTCTCAAAATGTTGTATGAAATTATTCATTAGCTCTTGTAAAAGTGGCCCGAGTATTAGGAATGAATGGCTTGTCATTGCCGTTTCTATTTTTCTGTAATCAAGTACTCTTTTTGTTCCCCATATTGCGCATATTACCTTACTCGTCTTTTCTTGTTTCAACAACTCGACAACGTACCGAGGCGAGGCACTTAATATCTCGTCTCTGAATACATTAGCGGAGTCAGAGGCTCTAGAAAAGTGTCCTCAAATTTGATTATCGGGCACGCGTGAGTGAAATTGATGACTTACTTCCCCCTTAAAAGCACACTCTTCAATGATTTTCGGGTCCGGCAGAGAGCCAGTTTTGCAATGCACATCGCGGTTCGGTGGCAACGAGGGCCTTTGCGGGTTCATAAATGGTGCGATAGGTCGGACAATTGGGCTTCACGGAGCGGGTATTTATCTCAGTCAGGTTGGCGCGAGACAGTCTCTGCCAGCTTATTCAATGTTGCCAGTATCCACCATTGGCGAGACTGAAGTTCGTGTTCTGAGCAGGTATATCATCAGCATATATTAAAACTTAGACCCGGCCATATCGACAATAACGCCTTGGTTAATTTTCAGGTTGGTCACTGCTTGCGAAATATGTGCGCTATTATTATATCGCGAAATTTTCAGCACTCGGAATATTGATAAACTTTTCCGGAGGTATTGCTCGTAACGCCTTCAATGCACTCAAAAATTTGATTGCTTCATTCAGTTTCGGTTTGTCAATCCTGCACACAAGTAAAATATGATCTTGTCGCAACATTGGCGAAAGAACGATTGTTATAGTGTTCAGGTTTCCATAAAAAACCAATTTCAATGAACTACTTTGAAGAAATTGTAACAAAGCGCTATCGTTCATTGATGTTATGTAGTTATTACAGGAGAACACAAGGTGTTTTTCACAAAGACAAACAGAAATATCTTCTCAATTAGCGTATACACATATAGTAAAAAATTTCGAATGTTAAATGGCCTTACAAGTGATAACTGTACTTTTGAACTAAACAATCATGTTTGGGGTGAGTTTCCTTGCTTCGGAGCACCAAGGCAGGAACTTTTGAATACTTCAGGGAAATTTGATAGCCGCCTTTTGTCAGAAGGCGTTATGGGACACTGGGAAAGTCCGTCCTCAGCACAGAAAAGGTTAAAAACATCGTTGCGTTTTTTAAGCAAGAATCTGCGGGACACACATACTTTAAATATTGTCATTGTCTCATTTCTTCGCTTACAGTGGCTTCATTTTAAATGCGAAGCGTTTCTTGGCGAACTTCGGTGACCTTGAGCGTATCTATCTATCTATCTATCTATCTATCTATCTATCTATCTATCTATCTATCTATCTATCTATCTATCTATCTATCTATCTATCTATCTATCTATCTATCTATCTATCTATCTATCTATCTATCTATCTATCTATCTATCTAGTTGCCTACGACCTTCAGCTCTCCTGGCCGTTTGGAGGATGGTATCGATACCAAACTTGGTATGATATAACATGACTGTATAAAGAACATATTTGACTAGTCATAACATGAAAATTATGACATGGATGTCACGAATGTCATGATTTGCATTTTATGGTCCTGTAGCTCTTGCAGTGGTTTCGTTCACATGGCTTGTTGCAAAACTGGTATGTTATGACATGATCGCATGGCGAACACAAGCGACAGACCCTAACATGAAAATCCTGACATGCGTGTCATGCAACAACATGACTACATGCCACGCTCATGATGTGGTCGCGGCCGTTTCACTAGCTTTGTTTATACCAAATTTGGTAATACGAGACGTGAATGGATGACAATGGTATGTGACTGGTGCAAACATAAAAATCATGAGATGCATGACATGTAAAAACATGACTACATGCTACGCTCATGATGCGCTCGCGCCATTTTGCTAGCTTCACATGTACCAAAATCTATATTACGGGACGCGAACAGACGACATTGATAAATGACACGTTCAAACATGATGATATTGACATGCGTGTCAAGTAACATGAATACGTCCTACACTCATGATGCGCGAGTGGCCGTTTTGTTACCTTCACATATGCCAAAATTTGGGATTACGTCCCGTGAATGGATGACGAAGGTATGTGACTGGTGCAAACATGATATTTTTGAGATGCGTGTCATGTAAGAACATTATTACACACTCAAGGCGCCAATACACTTCGACGTGAGCCGGCGCGCCGACGTGCGCGCCGTCGTTCGTTTTATCACGTCACGCCGGTGATGCCAAGATAGGGGCCGATAACCCCCTGGAAGAGATCAGTGGATCTGCCCACTGACCTTCACTGTGGATATGCATGCCATATACTCGCAGGCGCGCGCCGCGCTGCGTTGCTTTCACGCATGCGCGTTTAAACGCACACGGCGTCCCTCCGTCACGAAGAGAGGCAGACGCGGTGCTGTCTAAGAAACGTCGTCGGCGCGAAATGCAGCATGTCACATTTCACGCCGGTTGCCCAACGAGCCGCGCCGACGGACGCTGGTAGCGCCGGTCGCACCCGCCGTCACACTATAGAGTGCTCGCGCTTTACTAGCATGGCGTCGCTGCACCCAGCCTGCGCGTGCGTCAACGTTGCGTCGGAGTATATTGGGCCCTTCATGATGCGCTCGCCGCCGTTGCGCTTGTTCCACCTATACGAAATTTAGTATTACGTGACGTGAATGGACGATGAAAGCAAATGACATGTCCAAATATGATAATCATAATATATATTTCATGTAAAACATGACTACATGCTACGCTGATAGCACGCTCGCAGCCGTTTCGGTAGCTCCATATATACCAAAGTTGGTACCAGGTGACGTTAATAGATGACGAAAGTAAATGAAACGTCCAAACATAATAATAATGACATGGACATCATGTACTGCATAATTTACCTCCCCCTTTTAACGTTGTGCTGATTTTAAAGTTACCTATCACGCTTCCTCATTCGTGCTTTGCATATCATCGATTCCAACTGTACGTGGGATCTGCCAATTTTTTTTTTTCTTGTAGGGCCGTTTTTGTAGTTTCTTTCATTCCCCCTTTCCCGAGCGAAAGGTAGCCAGCCAGTTGAATTGGTTAACCTTTCCTTTTCCCTTTCTTTCTTTCTTTCTTTCTTTCTTTCTATCTTTCTTTCTTTCTTTCTTTCTTTCTTTCTTTATTTCTTTCTCTATCTCTTTCTTTCTTTCTCTCTCTCTTTCTTTCTTTCCTTTAATGTGCTTTCATGGCTGTACTCAGCTGCTTGCAAGGGAGATAAGCGGCAAACTAAAATTTGTGGCCTGTACCTATATTTGGGCACATACGTGCCCACCATGTTCCTATAACAATACTCAAATATCTCTACGAACGCTTGTCATATGTGTCAGTGAGAAAGCGCATTCGGTGGTGTTCACATTACTTGTTTCTTTATATTTTTGCTAATGCGTTTCGATTGCTCAAATATATTATCTCTGTCAATACCCATTTTCTATTTTGACGTGCGCATTAGCGCACAGTACACTTCCTTCGGTGTATAGAGCCCCACACATTACACTCTTCATTTATTCTTCTGATATGCCATATTGATATTTGATGTGGCCGAAGCTGGCTGATAATACATGTTAGGGAACCATTAGTCATGTGCTATTTTGTAAATATGTTACACTAAAAGGTAAATGAGGACGACGTGCCCGGGGCCACCTGTCTGTGTATGTGTAAAGCACCCAGGGGTATTGAATGACAAGTACATAACCAGTTCGCGCAAACAACAGACAAGGTGGTGTTTATCACGTCACTTTTGTTCCATTTTTAGATAATCTTACCTGAAATCTTACCTTACGTATAATCTTACATGAAACTTCCAAACCTAATTTTGCCTGAGAGGAGCCTCTGAGGGACGTGCACGATTTAATGGCATAATTGCATATTTTAAACGGCGGCTTGAATTTGTAGTTGTCTCTTTATGATTTATGTATTGGACGTGTGACATTCGGTATGTGCCACTTTCTGAATGTGCCCGGCAAACGGCTTAAAACGTATGACCGCTGAGGTGCACCGATCGGACCATCAACCATTAAAGGAAATTTAACATCCCACAGAATAGAATTACACACATTGTAACACAACTACCTATCGCACTAACGTGGCGCCACCGCGGTGGTCTAGTTGCTAAGGTACTCGGCTGCTGACCCTCAGGTCGCGGGATCAAATTCCGGTTGCGGCGGCTGCATTTCCGATGGAGGCGGAAATGTTGTAGGCCCGTATGCTCAGATTTTGGGGCACGTTAAAGAACCCCAGGTGGTCGAAATTTCCAGAGCCCTCCACCACAGCATCTCTCATAATCATATGGTGGTTTTGGGACGTTAAACCCCACATATCTGTCTATCTATAGCACTAACATGTTAGGTTTAATTACATACGAACATCGGCACCTGCCGTAAATTAGCATTCTTAGCAGTGCCGTTTGAAAATATGGGTAAAGACATTATTACTCCCTTCGCCTTGAACTTGTAAAATTAACGGAACATCTAGTATGATTGATTACCAGTACAGGCCCAAGTCTCTGGTTGCACGAAGCGCAATGAGAGCGATCTTATTTATCTATGCGTGGTTACCAGCAGCGGCTTTCTAAGAATAGGAACTCTCGTGCTTCGAGGAAATGACGGCTTTCTTCACGAATGAAATAAATTATAAATAAAAACGAAATATCATTCATGACATGAGAACACAGGCGTTGCGTGTAGGAAACAAAGGCAGGAACGTTTAACTGCTTCGTGCCACGCAACAGAACTTGTCTTTTTTCAAGGGGAAGGGGGAGGGGGGGGCAAGATATTTTGAAAGTGAAGAATTAGAGGTGGTTCAAGGCAAATCACGCGAGACTGCAATCAGAGAAGACGCTTTGAACCCACTTCACGTGCTCCAGAGAACGACAACGCCCATCAAAAGTATACGTGCGAACGAAACTCAACAAAATGTTACTCGCGGTCGCTTGAAATCGATTCGAAGCCATAGGTTGTTTTTTTCACCACAGAGAAACGTTAAACTGCGGAGCTACACCACGGATTGCTTTTTTGCTTATCTTTATTGTCTATCAAAATGATATTGAACGCAGTTTTTTTGAACTCATTGAAAAGCAACTAATGAATGTGAACACGTTAGCGCTGTGCCACGATCAGTCAATCAGCGACTAAATCACGCCATGCAAATTACCTTTCTGCCAAGGTTGATGTAGTTTCGTTGACCGTGAACGTGCTTTTCAAACAATTTTCTTTCGGTTAAAGTCATTAAATGCAGGTAGTCGTTGCTCACAGAAACGTGGAGCCGAGGCCGAGCCTCTGCAAACGTTAATTCTACCATGATTCTTGCGGTTCTTTTTTTTTCAATCTAATCAAGAAGACGTACCCGTTTGTAATTATACTGAGATTTCTGCAAAAGCACTCCCCCTCGTACGGCCTCAAAACATACGCGTTTAAAGGAGTACAGGCTAACTAGACCAGTAGCTTGTTTTTCCTTGTTTTTGTATGCTTAAAAATTCAGCTAAAGCTGAAAGTTAAAAACAAAACACTGCAGACATCACAGCTTCAAATCAACGAAGAGAGATGACAGGGTGTAACATAGGCACTGCGTGTTCTCTAATCTGTCATGTAGATTGCCCTGTTCATCTTGTGTCCTCTTATCCGTCCACGTTCGTTTTACGCTGTGCAAATATGTCGTTGCTACATCGGTCGCCAACTAGTACAAAATATTGTTGCACCAGAATTGTTCAGGCTGCTAACTTCTGTGAGTCAAATGCCTCTTTTCTAAGTTTGGGGCAACAAATGCAAGAATTGCTTCAGCTCATTTTTCTTCAGAGTTGGTTTAGTGCTTCTCTTTACTCTGATTATTCCTTTATTGCTTCGCCAAGAATATTGCTGCGCCGCACATGCATGACTTCTATATGACAAGACCAACATTTATGTGTGTACAAATTTTCTTATTTATTTATTCATTATTTTTTATTCATTTCGAAATCCCGCGCAACCTGAATGTATTATTGCAGGGGCCTGATGCACAGATTGAATGTGCTCAAACAAGTTTAATTGATATATGGGGTTTGAAATTCCAAATTCATGAATATGAAAGACAGTGCGGGGATATGAAAATTTAACCCACATGTTGTTTTTATTGTGCACTGACATCGCCCCGTACACTGGCCTCTACAATTTCGCCTCTTCTACCATTTCGCCTCCATTTCGCCTCGATTTTGCCATGGCCGGGATTTAACTCGCGCCCTTCGGGTTAGCGACCTAGCACCGTAACGGCTGCGCAAACGTGGCGGACTGTGCTTGAACGAAGACAACTGGACAAGCAAAGTGAAAACATCAGCATAAACACACGCCCATGCCGTTAAACACCCAACAGGAATGTTGTCAACGCACGGCCTTCGTCAGAGGGACGAAGGCCGTGCACCGGCCGAAACGTAAATCTATAAAGGAACTGCTTGCTTTCTCGTACCTATACCAGCTTCTTTTCTTATATATATATATATATATATATATATATATATATATATATATATATATATATATATATATGCTTCCTCAAGCGCAGTTGCGCTAAATGTCGTCATTACCACAGTAAAAGCCCGTTGACTTGAATCAGCAAGGAGCCATAGAACTGTTCGAAATATACAGAGCTTGAAGCAGGGCTAAAATGAATGGACATCGCACCATATTCAAATGGGTTGAGTCTTTATTTCAGAAGTGTATAAATAAATACACGGCTGCTGGTGAGGAAAAAAAAAACGTGATTGATCCCGCTTCTTAGGAATTGATATAACACGAAAGTGAACCGCGTCTTCACAGATCTAGTTGAGCATTCATAGTGAATTGCTTCGCACAAGGGTGAATCAATGAATGCTGCAGTAAGAAATTGCAATGTCACAAGAAGAGCGTCAAGAAGCTCGAAACTTGCAGCGCACACCTCAAGCAGGAAACACGCACGAAATGAGCATACACAGGACGAGAACGAAAAGCTACTGTGCCTGGTTAACCTCCCTGCCTTCCTTATTTCTCGTTTCTCTCTCTACTGTGCCACCTCGACACTTCAAGCAGGCTCCTCAAACGGAAAGAAAGTCGTACGAAATAGATGCGTAGGTATACACAAGACGACCGCAAACCATCATCCCCATTCTTTTCTGTATGTGAGAAACGCGCTCCTTTATCGGCAGCTATATCGGGGTGATGTTCGCACTCTTTTTGACTACTGTAACTTTAAAGGAACTTGCGGTGGAAGCACGAGAAGCACAAAGAGCCCGAATCTCGATATAAGAACGCGCGTGAGTGAGCGACCACACCTGAAAAACATCTGTACACTTTTTAACCCCGCTTGTGGAGGCGGGCGTGCACAGCGACGCACGGGGGTACGTGACACGACGACCTTGAGAGTGCGGGCGCTCAACGCAGCTCGTCATGCCATCTCGCTACTGATAACGAAAAGGCGCTGAAGTTGCCGAGCTCTGAGGACCACCAGCGGTACATGGTGTATATAAAAGGCTTGCCGCTATCCTGTAGGAGATATGACGCATTTTTACACCTCATTGCACAAACCAACATTCATTCAAGCTCACATTTCATTAGAATGGCTGTTCACCTAAAAGAAATTTATGATGAAATGGACTTGAAACTGGACTGGCACCGCATCTTGGTGATGTGCATGGTCTCGCCAACTTTTGTGCATCATGCGATTAGAACAATTCTTGCTGCACTACTGACCTCTGCAACTTGTCGAGTGTTTCCTGAGTAACGCTAAAGCGCCTAATGTCGCTGCCCAATTGTACTTATGCTCCATGCTATTAGTGCAGTTTTACGTTCATTTAACAGACATTGTAATAAATCCCATGAAAGAAAAAAAAATGTCGCTCTGTGAATTTGCGGTTAGCGTCGCGCGCTGAAGAGCGCGAGGTCAGTGGTGTGGCACCCCACTGCGGAGCTTTTAAAGATGATAGTCTTTCTTGGGGACCTTCAACGCCAAAATTTTAGTCTGTCTGTCTGTACAATTGTCTGTTTGTCCGCGGCAACGATCTCCTAAAGGCACCAAATGGTACCTCAAATGGCCAACCTCATCTGCGGTGCCCACCAATATTGCTCAAGTTTTAGAGTTCATACTCGTGTGATTGCCAATTAAAAAGCAATTATTGCACACATCTGGGGCACCATAACAACACAGTATTTTGTATGTGTGACTTCATACTAGAGAAGGCATACATGAGCAATTTTAAGGACCGTAGCGTTCATCACGCTGCGCTGACAGTGCAACGTCATGCTCAAAAAGGCAAGTGTTTCCAACGTTTTGCTAATATGACACGGTGGTGGCACCCGCCCGTCGCTTCGCGTTCTCCATCTAATTGCTTCCGAGACAGGCGCGCATCTTTTTCCGCGGGCGCTCACGCCTTCCTTCGTTTTCGAAAATAACTGCCAGATGGCGCTCGTGTCTAACGTGCCTCGATGCGCTCGTTCGCCTTCGCTGCACGGATTGAGACTCGCTAACGCAGCGCTTCCAGAATACAATTCACCGATTTTTCTGCGCAGAACATCAAATACACGTTTTGTTCACTCTATCAACACGCAAGACTATCGTCTTTCCACGACATTTGCAGTGAAACATGCTGATAAGGGGCCAACTTTTTCTTCATTTTTTCTTGGTAACCTTTTAGTTAATAATTTACACCGTGATAGCCGTGACAAAAATGGAGCCATGGCGGACCCCGCAGCATAAAACACTTGCGTGTTAAAATGCCCCCAAGTTGCAGCTTGACGAAGCTCCCTTCCCCCGACACACATCGGTAGAGCGGTGTAGATGAAAGAGAAATAGTACAGACATGAAAAACTTCAAGAGTAGAGAAAAAAAATAAAAAAGCACAGCATATCCGCAGAGCAAAAGATGATAAGTGGGGCGAAGCCTCAGTTAGCCCGTCCGTGCTTCCATTCGTCCGCGTGACCATCCGTGCGTCCGTTGATGCGTTTGTCCGTCTGTGCGTGCGTCCATTAGTCCGTCTGTCTGCTAGTCTGTCTGTTTATCCGCTCGTGTATCCGCCCATGCATCCGTCCGTGCTTCCATCCAACACTCCAAGTACCGTCATCTCACATCTCGCATCTCCTGTGGCACATACTTGCTCTAGAGCGGGTATGTGCCACCGGTAGCTACCAGCGCCGGGTCCGAATTCTGATTTGCTGAAAAATGCTGCTGCATCCTCGTTTTACATATTCCTATGATAGATTTATATGTTGGGTTTAACGTCCTAAAACCACCATATGATTATGAGAGACGTCGTAGTGGAGGGCTCCGGAAAATTTGACCACCTGGGGCTCAAGAGACAGTGGGATTAGGCGTGTTGGTATAACATCATAAAGGCACACCTGGGGCTCTTACGTGCACCCGAATCTTAGCACATGGGCCTACAGCATTTCCTCCTCCATCGAAAATGCAGCCGCCACAGCCGGGATTTGATCCCGCGACCTGCGGGTCACAAGCCGAGTACCTTAGCCACTAGCCCACCGCGGTGTTTTGCATATTTCGTAAGTTTTGAAAGTTTAGTTTGGTACGGCTTGTCACCTATATTGCGGTCTAGGTGACTTCCGCGAGGAGCACTGAAAACCAGGTGCTCCTAATTTGAATGAGCCATTGTAGATTCGGACGTGTTTGAATTAACGGTAGTCTACCGCCATATAAATACGCAGGACTGCCAGGACTAGTGCGTCCGCTCGCATTAACTGTGAGTTTGAAATAACCGAGTGTGAAATAACGATCTTTTACTGTAAAAATTTATTGGGCTGTGTGGCTGTGTACACGTTTTAGCATTTCAGACAGAGTTTTAGTTTGCTGGTCCCAAGCCATGCACGCGTTTTTTTAATATCGATCCTCCGTCGATCAACCAAATCAAAAAGATTCGTTTGGAGCATATACTCAAACACTATAGGGGTAGAATATACAGAAGGAATATATTTTACATTATGTATTTCTTTGGTTCTCGGAGGCGTTGACCGGAAGTTACGCCTAAAATAATTTGACATTTGACAGTCTCTCGCGTAACAACGTGCTCAACGTGCTTGTTCCAATTCAAGTATGATGCGAAATAAACAGCGATATATTTGTGCGCAGTAACTCACGGTACCTGTGCGGTGTCTAATGCATAAGTAAGTTTGGTTTGTGTGAATCATGTTTACGTCTGAAGGAGACTCCCTACTATGTAATGTTTATTGGATTTCGCCTCCCTCCCTCGACAGATTCTGGCCTTCGCGCCCTCTGTTTAATTCACGACTTCAAGCTCTACCTGACAGTGCCACAGACTGCGCTGTTGTGACGCGGAGGGCTGAAGATAACTTCAGAAAGCACAAATGTTCTGTGCCGTTCGAACTCCGCGCCAGTGATGAATCTGTGCCATGAACATGATATTCTAGATTTTATTTCATAAATCAGCCAGAAGTCACGTCCAACATTGAGCGAAATACGAAAGCGTATGCAGTTATGGTGAGGAATACATGCTCGTTCAAATCAAGTCGATGCTATGCGCTCCGGTGCCAACTGCTATGTATTGTAGCATTGGGGCCTTAATCTTTACTGAACAACCAATGATCCACTGTGATACCACAATCCTGATTCTTCGAAACGTAATGCAGGACCTTCTCCAGCTCCAATGCGCGAACTAGCATATTTAAAAGTGTTGATCTTAGTTGACATTGCTTGTATCATCATTCATTAGTGTAAGCAGGTAAGTGCAGGAAAAGCATACAAATATCTAATGTCTTGCTCACTTATTGATTCAATAATTGTTGTTGATGGTTAATGTCTAAAACCACGATGTTATCGCGAAGGAAGCCATCCAAAAATTTTGATCACCTGTTTTTTAACGTGTACCAAACTTTTAGTACATGTACCTCAAGCATTTCCGGTTTCATAAAAAATGTGGCCACTGATTTTCTTGTTTTTTATAACAGTGCGTCGTTCCGTGGCCCAAGAAGAGAGAGTGAGAGAGGGAGGGAGGGATAGGTGTTAAAAATAAATGAAAGGCAGAGAGGTGAATGAGGACCACAACATCTTGTTTAATGACAAAAAAGAAAAACAAGATTGAAGGAAGTACGGAGAGAACAGTATAAACGTAAAAAAATATAAAAGATGTGGAGCAGGAGTACTGTGGCTTGGTCAATACGGCCTTGATAGATGGTAAGTGTTCGAGTCAGCATTCTAGTACCGACTGTTTCGACAGGCGGTCCGCCGTCAAGGCGGACCACCAGAGGCGCTAGTGGCACTCTGTGTGCACTCACTGTGTTAGTACTTGTATGCGTGATCATTTTTTTTTTCAGATAGCGCGTGCTTCATATCGATGATTCTTTGGGGTCCTGACATTCTGAAACAAACTCCTTTCGCTGATGGGTGTGAATTCAGCAGGAATTAGGATATTTCTCTTTTACAGGTTGAAAACAAAGGCAGTCAGGTCCTCTACGTCCTACTGCTCCCATCTGGTGCCATGGTTTACACTGTCGTTTTTAGCTATGTAGAAAAAGTTAACCACTCTTTGAACTGGCGTACAGTGACCCAGTTCGACTTTGGTCGATTTATACACTACGTGCCATGAATACATGCTCTGCTATGACCTTTCTTTCCTGCAGAAAAAAAAAGGCGACGGCTTTTATTTGTATGCCCATATCTGCGAACAAATTCATAAAGGGTGCGACCAGCTGCCTCCACTGAATGGCGTGCTGAGCACTTTGCCCGCGTGTCCTGCTGCCAAATACTCAACGTGAGAAACTACTTTGCTTTCAGCTCTTCCAGCAGGCAAAAGTAGGGCACTTCAGAGAGTCAGCCTTGTGCTAAGCAACAATGAGAATGACCGATCATACCTGCAACTGCTTTTTGTATGCGGTTGCTCGACCAATTAATGGCTTAAGCAACGGAATAGAACTTACTACAATGTATTTTTTTTGCTGTGTGATTATTTTTTATTTATCTTTATGTAATCTGCAGAAGCATGGCATTGCTGTTTCGAGGTGCGTTCCGCAGCTATTACAATATAGATGATATTAACTAAAAAACTATCCATCTGTAATTTTTTGTCGTTCTGAGATCATCAGATGCGCCACTGAAAACTCACCCGACCCTTGCGCCTGTAGAAAACTCTGATGTCGCGGCTTGCCTACACCTTGCATTTCATGTCGCTGTCTCTAAAATGGCGTTATTCGATTGACACTAATTGCTTCGCATTGTCTTGCTTAAAATGTGAGAACTATTCACTCACAACATTTTAAAACTTCTAACAGATACGTTGATCCGCTCCGACACTCCCAAATCACGTTTATAGGCGTGCAAGGCAACAACAACCTCACTAATAGTGTTTTCAGTTTACTTAACACTAATTAGCAAAGACAAACGAGCGTCTTCATGTTTGTTTTACCAACTTATTGAACGCATTTCTAATAAGCGGTGCTAAATTTTGCTGAATACGTTTAATCTATTGGGAAGCTTAGAACTGCTTTAACGCGCAACCACTGTCGGACGTAGAATTTTGTTATCCTAACTCTCTGACCCCTTACGTAGGAAATATTGCCAATAAAGAAGGCTGTTTTTTTGTGCAGTCCTCACTTGGAGAACTCATGAACCATTATTTTATCTACTAGCTAGTTTATGTTGAGATCACGCTATTCTTTTCCTTGTGGAAGAAAAATTTTTAAGGGACCTGACCCTGCCTAATATTGAGATCTAGGATGCAAACTGAATCCATCTTTGCTGGCATTCAAGCTAAGGGCTGACAGACTACACAATTTGTTTTTCGTTATGAGCATTGTCTTAAAATAAGGGAACGGCTACGTGACCTGAAGAAGTGTGGGGCTAATTTCGGATTTGTCATTAAAAAATAACATCGTGTAATCATTGTGTACTCGTAATCATTTTTTTATACCTTGGCTGCTCATGTGGGCCAGCAGTACATGGTTCAAATATCGCGAGATTGTAACCTTTCTGCGATGTACTTCATCTAAAGTTTTCACTATAAACGCAAGCAATAGCTGGAACATTTTGTTACAGTAATGTTGAAGACGCAAACTTGACCTGATGATCGACGCTCAGAAAATGAGAACTCAGACTAGTAACTGATAAAGCTCAGGTGGACGACCAGTGCTTTAGACCATGTGTCGGTAACCTGCCACTCATTGAGCTGTTTCATGAGGCCCCGGCCCAATAGGAGTACACCTCCCTCTTTCTTGTCAGTGACGTGGCAGTGTCCACCGACTGACATGTCACTGACATGGCAGCCTGCATACTGATATGGCAGTTTTTGACCACAGATAATATTTTTGCTAGTGACCTATGCTTGTAAACTGCAAGCTTGTGACATTCGTGCAGAAAATAAACAAACCTTTATTATGATTTTGTGCATTTGTCTTCGTTTGCAATACTTTTTTCTACTTCCTTAGCAATGTTAACCCATCCTTTTTTTTCAATTTGCAGTGTATCCCACGCAGTGTCAGCTTCATGCAAACTTGGCCCTTCGCCTCAAAAAATTGCCGACCCCTGCTATAACATAGCTCGTACAGGGAGCCCAAGTGCTAAGGAGATCAATATTTACTCTATACTACGAATATCTGACGCATGTTTCCCAAGCCAGTGGCGTCAGTGGCTTTTAATTTCACTTGTATAAAAGTAAATGTACCTGGTAGTGCTTTGTAAAGGGCTTCTTTCTCCCAGCCTTCAACCGTAAAAAACGAAGAAAAACAACACCTTTGTGATGTACGTGCTACAAACGGCTGCTGTTAATCAGGCTTTAATTACTAAACTTTTGTGTCAATCTCCATCATGAAGGATCACCTTAAGAAGCTGCAATTAAATGACTTCCCACTTTCATTTCTTACATTCACTATCTCTTTTTCTCTGGTACAGTTTTCGCAAGCTACGAAACTCGCATGACGGCCGAACACAACCGACAAGAAAGCAAGACAAGAAAAAAAAAGACGACGAGAAGCGATCTCCTCGGTGGTTTCACGTATTTCATCAGAGAAAATTTTCTACGACACATGAGGAGTAATAAAACTTGACAAAGCCAACGTCGAGCCGGCGCCTGTGGTATGGCATTTGCTCGACACGAAGAGCAACGGTATAACGCAGCCGACCGGGTGGCTCCAGTCGGGCTCCGTGTAGGGGTCACACCCTACAAAGCGTACGGCTTCACTCTGGCAGCTAATTTCGGGTAATGGAGATTTAATTACACATCACCCACGAGAGAAAAAGAAGTGCACTCACGCGTCGTCCTAACAACTTTTGCCGCGTGCTTCGCTTTTACTTTTCCTTTACGCGTCCCGCTATAACATGTTCGCTGGGCCGCGGAAGCAATTCCACTGGAGGCTCGCGCTTTTAAAGCATGACGCCAGTGCTCAAAGGACACTACATACGTCTACAAAGCAAACAGAAAAAGCGAAGTGGAACAGCGATGCAAACAAACTCGGTCACTGTGATCTGAAGGCTTGGTGGCCGTGCGTGCGAGCCCTCGGTAAAGCGCGCTGGCATTGTCCCAGTACCGTCACTGATATTTCTCTGTCTCCCCGCTCTGTTTTTTCGTTTTTTTTTCTTCTCAAGCCACGCGACTGGAACACTATATCCGACCATCACAGCTCAGGGTGATATTCCGGCCTGACGTGATATACTAGTAAGCACGCCAGCCCTCCGAATGAAGCTACGCGGAAAAACCTGTCAAGGTCTGCGACATGAAATAAGCGTCACCACGCTCGCACGGATTGCGAGGTCCGATGTGGTGATAAAACTAAATGCAAATAACTCTTTCTGCCTTCATGAAGAAACATAAAGAACAGTCGTAACATTCGAACACAGTTCGAGCACATTCGAACACATTCGAACTGTCGAAGAACAGTTTCTGCCTTCATGAAGAACAGTCGTAAACGCTGATTAGCGTGCGTTCGACTGAGGATAAAATAAATAACATTGATGCACAAGACAAGCGCACGTTCTGTGCATCAGTGCTGTATGCCCGGCGTCGAATTCATGTTATTCAGTATTTAAGATTTTGAACCAAGAAGCCTGACAGAAAATTTTGTTAAGCATTGTAGCAGGTTTGTAAGGTAACTAAGTTTATGTCAGGCTGCGTTTATTGTGTTTATTAGGCGAAATAGCACAACATGTGTTAGAAATTGTTGATGTCCAAGCTACGTTACTTCGGTACTTATTCAAACTTTATAAGATGCATGCGCAGGCGTTGCACAAAGGGCATCAGTATGTACCGTGGTACTAAATTCCGCGACATGGAGTCATCACCCCACAGGCAATATCTGCGTTCAGAAATAGAAATAGGTACTTAGGGCAATTCAAGTAATATTTGCACACAAAATGTTGAGAAATGAGACGAAGAAGGTATGCACTTATATGATGAAAAAAAAATTGAGGGTGCCTTACACTACCGTGAAGACGACTGAAAGGCGAGAACACGAGTTCCCATGCAATGAAAACTAAAAACAATGCGTCTGAATGTAGCGTCAGGCTTGTTGTGTCTCATTTCATGTCTGTAGAGCCACTTCTTGCGTTGCCTCTTTTCGGCATAGCAAACAATTACTAGGTCCTAGCGCAGAGTCTTCCTATGACACCTCTACCAAATAAAGGGGCCATAGCGTGATCACTTATCGAACGGCTGTTTCAGCGAAATTTAAATGTGAAATGTCTATTGTGCTTGTACATATTTAAAGAAATGGAAAATAAAAGGTTAATTTATTGAAAAATGAGTCCTAAAAAAAACCAGCAACTGGCAACCGGCAATTGCCTTTTTTTACATGGCATGTATGACGTCATGCGCTTCATGAAGTGCAGCCCTCGTCTTCTACGCAAGTTCCAGCCACTGAAAGCCGTTCACTTTTCAATACCTAACTGGAAAAAAAAAACTAATTATATGTATATTGGATGCGCAGCTTATCACGAAACAATATCGCTGGCCGGAATTAAGGCACTTTCATAGCAAGCGACATGTTGAGCCAAGACTCGCCGGTGCGCCACAATTGCCAGATTCTCGTGGCATTGCCGGACTCTCGGGTTTATAAAAATTCTCGTCATAAGTAAGGTCTCCATCAGACGCGCTGAAATTTCGAAAGCTTGTTTCTGAACAACCAATTACTCACCCACATAACACAAAATATGAGCGAAAATTGGGTGTTTAGAAACCTTGAAGCCAAACCACGTAAGCGCCGCCTTTCTGACATTCCCCAATCCACCGAAGCCGATCACTACGGAATTTTTCCAGGACATTTCTTGCGCCAGGGGATCACTCCCTCTACTTTATTAACAACTCGATTTCCTGCTGATGCAAAGATTAGGTGACCTCCATCATTCACTATCAAATCGTCGGCTTCTACAATATTTCAAATCGATGCCGTATTTTCGCTCAATGCCACATTTGCGTGATACATGTAATA
>NC_134710.1:474254915-474284915 GCF_043290135.1 Rhipicephalus microplus
GTTAGGGCCTACTTTCGTACCCATTGAGGTGCCGTTGGCTTGTACATAGTGAATGTTGTTAAACTCAAAATTGTTTAATTCAAGGATAAGTTTCAAAAGAGTACCAAGCGCTTCTTTATCAATAGTTTTATCTAAAGGGGAATTTTCATAGGCCTTTATTACTGCAGAAATACCATCTTTATGCGGTATGTTGGTGTATAGTGATGCTACGTCCAGCGTTACTAACATTGAACCAGATGGAACATGAAGATCTACAATTTCTTGAAGGAAATGGTTGGTGTCTTTGATGAATGACGGAAATGTGGCTGGAATCTTGTTTATGAGGGAGTCAACGTAACGAGATAAATTTTCGGTAACGGTGCCGATTCCGGAAATGATGGGGCGGCCGGGATTATTCTGCTTGTGAATTTTAGGAAGCATATAAAATCTTCCCGCTACGGGACTGAGTGGTACCAAAGAGCGGACTGTCTTTTCATCTAATTTACCATGTTCTAGTAAAGACGTAAGTGCGTCCTTAAGCTTAGATTTAAATTCGCTGGTAGGATCGGAGGGCAAAGCTTTGTAAAAAGTGGCATCTGAAAGTTGCCTCTCGGCCTCGCTTATATAATCAACCGCGTTGAGAATTACAATGGCCCCCCCTTTATCGGCTGGTTTGATGACGATGTCATGGTTTGTCGACAACTGTTCGAGAGCAACCTTCTCTTTTTTGGACAAATTGTGGCGGTAAGGCGCAGTTTTCTTATAGGCAGCGAAAATGTCGCGTTGTACAGCGTTTATGTAAATGTCAAGACATCTGTCGCGATGTGGTGGGGGTGTCCATTGTTTATATGTCGGTAGTGCAGGTCTGGTTTCATTCGGGCTTCGGCGGTCATGATAGTATTCTCTCAGACGCAAATTACGGGAAAAGTTGTGTAGATCCTTCAGAAGTTGAAACTCGTTGAAGCCACCTGAAGCGGGGCAAAAGTTGAGGCCCTTTGACAGAGCACCCATTTGTTCGTTGGAAAGAACTATGTTTGAAAGGTTTACAACGCTGCTATCTATTTGAGAAGACTGGTCTTTCGAATCATTCGAACGTGTTGCGGCGCGTTTGGTTACCTCAAATTCGCGTTCGTGCGTACATAAACCATCACGTAGAAACTTCTTCTGTTTGGTTGTGTTTAACTTGTTCCTCTTACGTTCTTCATAGGCAATTAAACATTCAGACTCATGCACTGCTAGCTTCTTTAACAGGCGAGCTTCTGTATGCTGAAGGTCTTGCGTGCAAGATTTATAATGGTCAATAATTATGGGTATGAGATCTAAGGACGCTTTACTTAACACTTCTTGCCATTTGGTTTTGTTAGAGGCCGAAAGTTCAGAAGTAGCTGGTTTAAATCTTATCTGTAAACCTTTCGGGACCACCGAAGCATTCAAGTAGCTCGTAAGTGAGAATACGTGTAGCTCGGAACGAACTCTTTTCTCAATAATTTTCCTAGCTTCTAAAAACTCTCGCGAAGGAAGACTTGAAACATTGCCTTTAAGCGCAGGCGCCTGCCGTCAGTCGGTGGCACTCCCTCGACCAGCGTTCCGGCGGGTAGGGTAGCGATGACCCGT
Source organism: Rhipicephalus microplus (assembly GCF_043290135.1). NCBI lineage: Eukaryota > Metazoa > Arthropoda > Arachnida > Ixodida > Ixodidae > Rhipicephalus > Rhipicephalus microplus. Next base: position 474,256,509 of record NC_134710.1, read on the forward strand.
GGTGGCGGGAGCCTCAGTTCGGTTTTGCCGAGTTGTGTCTTGGCTTGAAGAACCGGAGTTGTGTGTAGCACCCGCAGGGGACGTTTGTTGGCGCCTCCTGGGGGACGTCGGCGTAGATCGTTCTGGGGGTTCGCAAGGTGGGCAGTCACGCCATGATGATGTAGTTCCTAGGAAACGTTTGCAGCAGAGTTCGCGAATGTGGCTGGCGATGATGGCAACACCTTCGAAGCTTAGATGAAGACCATCAGCTGCCAACACACGTGTCAGGGGCAGCCAGTGGAGACCATGATCGATGAAAAAAACTTTCTTGGAGCGCCTACAGTAGTTGTGCAGCAGTCGGTTGAAGTACGTGGCTTCCATATTGCACCGGTAAACAAATGAAAGGTTGCCGTTGCCATTACGGCGGTTAGGGCAGCGTGGAAGAACGAGTGTTGCGTAAATCCTTGAAATGTGAGGCTTGGCGTTCATAACGTGCTCCAGCAGGGATCGGTATCTTCCGAATGCTACAGCAGCACTTGTTGAAGCGATGTCGTTGGTACCAATGTGGAGAACGAGGGCGGTTGCGGATTCTGGCACAAAGTGAAGTAAAGACCGCACGTCGGAGATATGCGCACCCACTTGAGAGATGAAAGCGGGAGTCCCTCTTGAACATGGGTCGAAATGCTGGTGGACGTACTTGGTCTGAGAATCACCAATGACGACTGTAGAAATTTCTTCTTGGGGATACTTTAAAATGATGTGCTTTGACGTTGTCGTGACAAGAGCCATTGCGGGTAAGTAGAAGGGATTATAGGAAGTATCACGCAGGCTCTGATAGTATAGAAAAAGGAGTAATTCACACACAACGAACGTTTCAGCACAGTTTAGTCCGACGTTTCGACCGTGGGACCGGCCTTCGTCTGGGAATACAGGGCATAAAAATCGCGCGCTTATATATGTCAATATTCGAGACCCCCCCAAAAAACACACATGCTCTTGTGTAACGAACAAGGCTCATCTGTATCAGCACAAAAACGGTTTTCAGTGATCAAAAATATATATCTATACAGCACTGTGTGATGTCACCATTTGTAAGTCATTGGCAGCTGATACGGCTTTGCGGGATACACGTGTGCACACGTGTATCCCGCAAAGCCGTATCAGCTGCCAATGACTTACAAATGGTGACATCACACAGTGCTGTATAGATATATATTTTTGATCACTGAAAACCGTTTTTGTGCTGATACAGATGAGCCTTGTTCGTTACACAAGAGCATGTGTGTTTTTTGGGGGGGTCTCGAATATTGACATATATAAGCGCGCGATTTTTATGCCCTGTATTCCCAGACGAAGGCCGGTCCCACGGTCGAAACGTCGGACTAAACTGTGCTGAAACGTTCGTTGTGTGTGAATTACTCCTTTTTCTATACTATCAGAGCCTGCGTGATACTTCCTATAATCCCTTCTACTTACCCGCAATGGCTCTTGTCACGACAACGTCAAAGCACATCATTTTAAAGTATCCCCAAGAAGAAATTTCTACAGTCGTCATTGGTGATTCTCAGACCAAGTACGTCCACCAGCATTTCGACCCATGTTCAAGAGGGACTCCCGCTTTCATCTCTCAAGTGGGTGCGCATATCTCCGACGTGCGGTCTTTACTTCACTTTGTGCCAGAATCCGCAACCGCCCTCGTTCTCCACATTGGTACCAACGACATCGCTTCAACAAGTGCTGCTGTAGCATTCGGAAGATACCGATCCCTGCTGGAGCACGTTATGAACGCCAAGCCTCACATTTCAAGGATTTACGCAACACTCGTTCTTCCACGCTGCCCTAACCGCCGTAATGGCAACGGCAACCTTTCATTTGTTTACCGGTGCAATATGGAAGCCACGTACTTCAACCGACTGCTGCACAACTACTGTAGGCGCTCCAAGAAAGTTTTTTTCATCGATCATGGTCTCCACTGGCTGCCCCTGACACGTGTGTTGGCAGCTGATGGTCTTCATCTAAGCTTCGAAGGTGTTGCCATCATCGCCAGCCACATTCGCGAACTCTGCTGCAAACGTTTCCTAGGAACTACATCATCATGGCGTGACTGCCCACCTTGCGAACCCCCAGAACGATCTACGCCGACGTCCCCCAGGAGGCGCCAACAAACGTCCCCTGCGGGTGCTACACACAACTCCGGTTCTTCAAGCCAAGACACAACTCGGCAAAACCGAACTGAGGCTCCCGCCACCACGGGTCATCGCTACCCTACCCGCCGGAACGCTGGTCGAGGGAGTGCCACCGACTGACGGCAGGCGCCTGCGCTTAAAGGCAATGTTTCAAGTCTTCCTTCGCGAGAGTTTTTAGAAGCTAGGAAAATTATTGAGAAAAGAGTTCGTTCCGAGCTACACGTATTCTCACTTACGAGCTACTTGAATGCTTCGGTGGTCCCGAAAGGTTTACAGATAAGATTTAAACCAGCTACTTCTGAACTTTCGGCCTCTAACAAAACCAAATGGCAAGAAGTGTTAAGTAAAGCGTCCTTAGATCTCATACCCATAATTATTGACCATTATAAATCTTGCACGCAAGACCTTCAGCATACAGAAGCTCGCCTGTTAAAGAAGCTAGCAGTGCATGAGTCTGAATGTTTAATTGCCTATGAAGAACGTAAGAGGAACAAGTTAAACACAACCAAACAGAAGAAGTTTCTACGTGATGGTTTATGTACGCACGAACGCGAATTTGAGGTAACCAAACGCGCCGCTACACGTTCGAATGATTCGAAAGACCAGTCTTCTCAAATAGATAGCAGCGTTGTAAACCTTTCAAACATAGTTCTTTCCAACGAACAAATGGGTGCTCTGTCAAAGGGCCTCAACTTTTGCCCCGCTTCAGGTGGCTTCAACGAGTTTCAACTTCTGAAGGATCTACACAACTTTTCCCGTAATTTGCGTCTGAGAGAATACTATCATGACCGCCGAAGCCCGAATGAAACCAGACCTGCACTACCGACATATAAACAATGGACACCCCCACCACATCGCGACAGATGTCTTGACATTTACATAAACGCTGTACAACGCGACATTTTCGCTGCCTATAAGAAAACTGCGCCTTACCGCCACAATTTGTCCAAAAAAGAGAAGGTTGCTCTCGAACAGTTGTCGACAAACCATGACATCGTCATCAAACCAGCCGATAAAGGGGGGGCCATTGTAATTCTCAACGCGGTTGATTATATAAGCGAGGCCGAGAGGCAACTTTCAGATGCCACTTTTTACAAAGCTTTGCCCTCCGATCCTACCAGCGAATTTAAATCTAAGCTTAAGGACGCACTTACGTCTTTACTAGAACATGGTAAATTAGATGAAAAGACAGTCCGCTCTTTGGTACCACTCAGTCCCGTAGCGGGAAGATTTTATATGCTTCCTAAAATTCACAAGCAGAATAATCCCGGCCGCCCCATCATTTCCGGAATCGGCACCGTTACCGAAAATTTATCTCGTTACGTTGACTCCCTCATAAACAAGATTCCAGCCACATTTCCGTCATTCATCAAAGACACCAACCATTTCCTTCAAGAAATTGTAGATCTTCATGTTCCATCTGGTTCAATGTTAGTAACGCTGGACGTAGCATCACTATACACCAACATACCGCATAAAGATGGTATTTCTGCAGTAATAAAGGCCTATGAAAATTCCCCTTTAGATAAAACTATTGATAAAGAAGCGCTTGGTACTCTTTTGAAACTTATCCTTGAATTAAACAATTTTGAGTTTAACAACATTCACTATGTACAAGCCAACGGCACCTCAATGGGTACGAAAGTAGGCCCTAACTACGCCAACATTTTTATGGGCATTCTGGAATGCGAATTTTTAGGTAAAAACATGCTTCAACCTCTCTACTATAGGCGCTTCATTGACGATATTTTTCTTGTCTGGACACATGATGAAGCAAGTCTGCTTGGTTTCATTCAAAAGTTTAACAATTTCCATCCGTCTATTAAGTTCTCGCACCAATTTTCGCGCACTTCTGTAAATTTTCTCGATGTCACAGTCACCATTTCCGAAGGACAACTTGCTACGAAGCTGTTCCGCAAGCCTACTGACCGACATCAACTCCTGCATTTTCAGAGTGGCCACCCCCGGCATTGCAAAACAGGAATTCCCTATAGCCAGGCTCACCGCTTTAAACGGTTGTGCTCTGACCGTACAGATTTCATTGAAAATTGTAATAGGCTCAAAAGTTCTCTAGTAAAAAGAAAATACCCGGAAAAACTAATAGACGATGCCATAACTCGAGCTGACCAACTCAACCGCACCGAGATTCTGAAAGGAAAGGACGGGAACGATAGCTCTGCTCAAACTAACCTTGTTCTGACATTTTCATCATCAGCTCCTAAGGTATCTGCTATATTGAAACGGCACCACAACATCTTAACCGAAAGTGATAATCTCAAAAAAATTTTTTCTGTTCCGCCTCGTGTTGTTTACCGACGGTCAAAAAACCTTCACGACATGTTAACGTCATCTAAAATTGGTACCCGTAAAGAGAGTGGCTGTGCACCTTGTAACAAACCACGGTGCAAAGTGTGTGTGCACATGCAAACCACGCAAAACGCCGCGAGCACGTCTTCGGACTTTAAATTAAAGATTCGTGGTAGCTTCGACTGCGACACTTATAATGCCGTATACATGTTGGAATGTAGTGCCTGTTTGAAACAATATATTGGTCATACTGAAACTCCATTCAGAATACGCTTTAATAACCACAAATCCCATGTAAATATATTCCCTCATCTACCGCTATCACGACACGTTCGCATGCCGGGCCACTCTTTCGATCAAATGAAAGCGACCATTCTTGAATCTGGTTTCCGCTCAAACCATGATCGCGAACTCCGGGAATCATACCTGATATTCAAGTTCAATACTGTAGCAGATGGTATCAATGAAGATGCAGGCACATTGACGTGTCTTCCTTCCACGTAAGCTTATTGGTCAACAATATAACAAGTGTACGCTAGTCTGCTTCTCTATCAGAGAGTGCGCTGTGCTGATAATGTATACAGAAACAGCGATTCTTATATATATATAATAGAATTATTTATCATCGGCAACGCGTATATTTTACACGCGAACCATTATTGTAAGAAAAGAGCTCTGACATCCGTAATGTCGCGATGCACACGTGTATCCCGCAAAGCCGTATCAGCTGCCAATGACTTACAAATGGTGACATCACACAGTGCTGTATAGATATATATTTTTGATCACTGAAAACCGTTTTTGTGCTGATACAGATGAGCCTTGTTCGTTACACAAGAGCATGTGTGTTTTTTGGGGGGGTCTCGAATATTGACATATATAAGCGCGCGATTTTTATGCCCTGTATTCCCAGACGAAGGCCGGTCCCACGGTCGAAACGTCGGACTAAACTGTGCTGAAACGTTCGTTGTGTGTGAATTACTCCTTTTTCTATACTATCAGAGCCTGCGTGATACTTCCTATAATCCCTTATATATATATATATATATATATATATATATATATATATATATAAGGGCTCGTTTTTACGTTTTGACACCATAATATTGAGATCTATTAGTCTGTTGGATTTCATGTTATGTCTATACATCGTCAGCCTGACTACGTCCACTGCCGCACAAAGGCCTCTCCCATGTTCCGCCAGTCAACTCAGTGCTGCACTTGCTGCCGCCATTTTACACCGGCAAACTTCTTAATCTCATGTACCCGCCTAACCTTTTCTCTCCCCCTAATACGCTTGCCTTCTCTGCAAATCGCCCCGCCCCCACCGCGGTAGTCTAGTGGCTAAAATACACGGCTGCTGACCCGCAGGTCGCGGGTTCGAATCCCCGCTGCGGCGGCTGCATTTCCGATGGAGGCGGAAATGTTGTAGGCCCGTGTGCTCAGATTTGGGTGCACGTTAAAGAACCCCAGGTGGTCGAATTTCCGCAGCCCTCTACTACGGCGTCTCTCATAATTTTATGGTGGTTTTGGAACGTTAAACCCCACATATCAATCAATTCTCTGCGAATCCAGCTAGTTACCCTTAATGACCAGTGATTATCCTGTCTACGTGCTACATGCCCGGCCCATTTTCATTTCCTCTCCTTGATTTCAACTCTGACATCCTTAACCCCGGTTTGTTCCCTGATCCCCTCTGCTCTCTTCTTTTTTCTTAAGGTTACACCTACCATTTTTCTTTCTATTGCTCGCGGCATCGTTCTCAATTTAAGCTGAACCCTCTATGAAAGTCTCCAGGTCTCTGCTCCGTAGCTAATTACCAGCCAGATGCACCTGCTATGTACTTTCCTCTTGAGGGATAGTGGCAATCTACCTGTCTTGACTTAAATGTGATACATATATATATATATATATATATATATATATATATATATATATATATATATATATATATAATATATATATATATATATATATATATATATATATATATATGAGATATAACAGACAGTAATGCCAAGGAATGTACAGGGGAAGTTATTAAAACCAATGGAATGTAAATAAGAAGAAAGAAAAGTGGATGAAAAAATTACCAACTGTGAGCAGGAATCGAACCTACGAACCTACGACCTTCGTCGTAGGTTCGATTCCTGCTCACAGTTGGTAATTTTTTCATCCACTTTTCTTTCTTCTTATTTACATTCCATTGGTTTTAATAACTTCCCCTGTACATTCCTTGGCATTACTGTCGGTTATATCTCATTAATATTGTGTTAAAACACGGAAAAACGAGCCCTTAGGTATACACTTCTTTCCCTTATATATATATATATATATATATATATATATATATATATATATATATATATATATATATATATATATATATATATATATATATATATATATATATACATTGGAAAGCAGTGTATACTTCATGGCTCGTTTTCCTGTGTTTTGACACACTAATAATGAAATCTAACTGCCAATAATGCCAAGGAAAGTATAGGGGAGGTTATTAGGCTCAGATTCTTTTTATTGTTTTCAGAACACATTTTATAAGTTGTGGTTTCTAGATTTTGAGAAAACTTCACATGCTGTTTGAGATTTCTTGAGTTAAAAGTTCTTTCTGGCTGTTCGCACCTCGGTGCTACCTGCCGCCAGCCACCTTTTAATAGACAACGCGGAGGAAAGGACCTTTGGCCATACGGCGAGAACACGTTGGTAGGCTTCAGCACGCCGAGATTTAACGGTAAATATCCTCAAGTTTTACAACACAGCCGTGTATCGGCACCGTAAACAGAGGCTCACATAACACCGCCAGCATAAAGGGAGGGGGACAAATTACACGGCTGCACTACGGTGCTGACAAACCCGAACACTGCCGGCATAGAGTAATACAACTGCTGTGGACAACTAATCAGAGCGCCATGAAATAGTCACGTTCGAAATGCAAACACGATCCACGCAATCAATCCGCGATTTGCGTTAATGCTGTATTTTCTGCTCTCAGTGCGTACTCCGTCTCAGAAAAAACATGCATGATACAAGCCGCGCGAAAACGACATCGACTAAGGAGCACTGTGTTTATGGCTTCGACTTTACTGGAAGTGTCTTAATCTGAGATATTGCTAGGTACTACATGACACAGATCATTAGTGGCACGAGCTGTAACCCAAACGGCGAGTAAATCAGAAGTTAGGCACTTACCTCCAAGATGCAGACCAGATAAAAAAGCTGCGCCAGCCGATTCCCGTTCCGTGTGTGCGTCCTGAACTTTGAAGAGAGGAGTCGGGCTAGTGACTACAGTAGTGACAGCCGATGGATGAGTGACGATGGCGGTGCACCCACCACGGTCGAATGATTCCTCTTTCCGCGATGCCCACCTAAACCACCGCTTGGGAACAAATACAGTTTCGCAGAATAAAAGCGGTGCAGAATACGTCGCGGCTATGGATGCAATGATAGTATGCGGCAGCCATATTAGTATAAATTTCTGGAGGTCATTCGTATAGCAAATGATTACTTTCGTCTAATTTTTGTTGACAGAAAACACACTTGTTTTTTGCAATATTCAGTGAAACATCATTAGTAAACGTGTGCTGTATCCATAATATTAGCGAAGTGGTGAAGTCTGTGATTCTCAAACGTGTGCTGTATCCTTGATATTGGCGAAGGGGTGGAGTGTGTTTGTTTCCTTCACACTACGCCCGCTTTTCTGTCCGTAAATACGCGCAATTTTTTGCTGTACAGAGCGCATCCGCTTTCTCTTCTGCCATGCGGTGTTGATTCGAGGAACATTAAAAAAGAACAAAAGTGAGCTCGTGAGCCGGGAACGCGTAGTCACGCATCGTCAGAGAGAGGAGAGCGAGCCGAGGCACAAGTGGCGTCGGACACATCGCAGCGAGCTCCGGCACCGAACCACGTTTTCTTCTACATGTAGTGACCACGGAATATAGTTTACCTTGTTGGAGCGAACCTTGCCTCAACCTATCATTGCTGACATCGCTGACACCTTCCGAATGTAGGAGCCGACGTGCTCAGTGGATCCCTGCGTTTTACCACTCGTTCATAACCTGTCGCTGGCACAATTACTTTCACTTCGAAGAAAAAATAAAACTTTAATCAAGATTGGTCTTAGATATTACTAGTACTATACATTATTCGATGTAAGTCACTATAGGGAGATAGTTTTGTTTGAAATAGCAAACAAGAAAGCCTTGACATAATTTGTCGCGAATCGTGTAAACAATTTGCGACAACTTAAGTTTCGCGAATTCTTCGTTTCAAGTAGTTTTTAGCCTCTTTATATTGTTAAGCAGTTGACTCGATAAATCAATTGCTGGAAAATTCCTTCGTGTTTTACAAATAGCACAAGCGAACGAGAATATTGAGCATATCTATACGTAGTTGTGGCATCTTGTGATCGTGGCAACTACCGCAGCACTGAGTCACGGCGCTGCACAGAAATCTCTAACACTGACTTCCACTAAAAACAGACAACACGAGACACAATCACAACGCCAACGAAGCAATATTCACAGGGATCTCCTCGGCGGACTGCTCGACTTGCTCGCTGGATTTTGTGCCGACCAGTTGGGCCCTCGCGATCTTCGACGACAGTCAACTCTTGCCGACTGGGTTGGTCCTACGCCACCTCCTGACGCCGGTCCCCGACAACGACGACAGCATAGCTCTGGCCGACTGGATTAGCCCAACGCCTTCTCTTGTCACCGCCAAGAGCTCTTGCAGTGGTGCCCCGTCCTCGGACACCTGCGACCGTCTCCATCTTTCCTATCTTCTCCTCCATTCCGTCGTTCGCTGTCTCTGCACCTCGCTTTCTCCTTCATCTCTCTCTATCTCTTACCTTTTAGTCCTATCCTTTTGGTCTCTTCTCTCCCCCCATCTCTCGTGAGTGGCTGTTGAGGTGTCTTACCCTCAGAGACAGTTGCGCGGCTCACTTTTCTCTTCTTTTTTTTTAAATTATTCCCCCCTCCCTCCCCACCAAACTGCTCAAGCAGCGGTGGGGGTGGCACCCGTGGCGCACTGTTCGCCAGATTCTTCTTGGCCGTAAAGACGGCTTTCCCTAAAATGGACGCTTTTTGCGCACGTGAACGCTCTGGGTGAATGGGGGCGCGAGCGGCGAGTTCTATTAGTGGCGCATTTCTGCTACCTAAAGGTATACTATATAAGGTAACTCTATGGCTGACTAGTGTTCTTCGACGATAACTAGATGCCCTGAAGTTACATTCAAAAAACTGTTCACTTCGCACCTCTAACCCCGGAAAGGCGGGGACCAATGGGACGCCTTTGTGAGAAGCACATGATCGCTTAATTCTCATGTTTGAATCGATTGTGGCGCTCGTTGTTCTTCTCGCTCAACCGTAAAGCGGGAAGGGGGCTGTGGCATTGCTTGGCACAATTTATAGAGAAAACCCTGAGCATTCCTATGAATATCACTAGTAATATAATAATTATATAAATAGTAATATTATTATTATTAAAATATTAAGTATACTATTTGTACTACCAATACTACTGGTGCGAGGATGGGCATAGCCAGAATTTTTTTCGGGAGCGGGATGGGGGGTTCCCATATTTTATATATGTTCGAGCGCGCGTTTGTTTCGGTGCGTATGTATATAGCACTCCCTGACCTCCCCCGCTCCTTTGGTTACGCCACTCAGTGCGAGTACAAGTACTACCTTTGCCACTACTGGTACTGCGGCTATTAATAATACGACTGCTATTCGTATTACGATTCCACCTCCCACTGCTGCTGCTGCTGCTACTACTACTACTACTACTACTACTACTACTACTGCTGCTGCTGCTTCTGCTATCACTACCACCACCAACACTAGTACTACTAAGTTAAAATACTAAAGCATCTCTCACAGAAAAATGAATTTTGCGTCAGACGAGCTAGCTTTCTTTTCATGCAGGAAAATCATAAAAAGTCACCGCATGATACATAGAGGCCTTTGTGTTTCCAGGTTGAACCGTATAGTGGAGCCACAGCTGAAGGAATAAATAATGATAAACACACGCATGCGTTTAAAAACATGCAGAGAATAAAACTAAACAGCAGTAAGCACAAATGCACGACGACGCGCACTCAAGCACAAACGCTTTTGAGAGAGCGAAATTAAGGCCTGGGTCACCACATGCAGAAGAGGTCCAATATAGAGAGACAGACGGTAGCGGCCGAGGGGTAGCTGCTTAAACATGATGCTGTCAAGTACTGCGGACAGATGAAGATCCAATGAATCTTGAGTGTTCGCCCGGCGATATCCAATTCCTAAAGTGGCAAAGAGCTAAATCTAGACGGTGGAGGCTGTTGTGCAACAACACGTTCACAGCGGCTACTACATTTCTTAACACGAAAGTGTTTTAAGCCGGGGTCTACGACGTCTGCGCTGACATACTTCCGTCAAGGAAGTGACGTTAAAATATGTACTAATATATTGCAAAGAAAAAACTTAAAAGAAAGCATCTATCGCGTGGATTCGTACCAGCAACTGCTCGATTCCCAGCGCGTGGCGCTAACCACTACTCCTCAGAGCGTGCGCGGTTTGGGATGCAAACGGCAAGCCGTTTACATGCACCATACACCGTTTGGCAGTCCTCAGAGCTTCAAAACTTTACCGCGTAGTCATTACCAGTGGCGCCATGGCTGGCGTTGGGCGCGCCCTCAGGGTCGTCGCCTCCACGAAACGCCACCTTCACGGAGCGCGGTCTGTCCTGCGCACGGGCTTATAAGACTCGTAATTAGGGGGACGGCGAAGGTTACTTCGCACGCTGTGACAGCCGCGTTTACGAAAGGAGTGCGCTGCTGACACACGATGCAGGAAAAATTGGGACAGTTCTTCGCACTTGTCCTGTGTATTCTTGCGTGCTCCTTTCGTGTGTCTTGCAGTTTGAACAGCGTGCTTAAAGTGTCGAGCTGTAACAGTTGTTTTTCCACGCCGCTCGTCCTGTGTATGCTAATTCCGTGCGTGCTTTCTACTTGAGATGTGCGCTGCAAGTTTCGAGCTGCTTGCCATTCCTAACGTGATTTTGCGTTTTGTTGCTGCTGCTGCAACAATGCACAATAAACGCTCGACTACCTCTGTAAAGACAAATTTCACTTTCGTGTTACACCGATTCCTATAAATAGGAGGACCACCCAGATTTTCTATTCAAAAATTACTTCTCATTTTCCTTGGGAATTACAGCGAGTCTTGTTTACAACAGAGGTAGGACTAAGCCTTCATATTCACAACGTACTTATTTTTCAGAAAGCTTATTTCATTTTCTCACACACTTCGGCAAAAACTGCCTGGTCAGGTAATCACAATTTTGAATTTGCGATCGTTTCGTTAATAAATATAAAAATGTGTCTTTAAGTAAGTATCCTAGTGTGCACCTACCTTGTTGTTATACATTTCAATAAACAGTTTCAGCCTTCACTTCCATAGACTCGAAGACAACAATGACAATTTCAATTCTTGTTTCATTATTGTGACACTGTATGTTCTATGCTACTATTTCCCGGGACGTAGCTGACCACTCTGTTTTGAACACTTTCTATCTGAGAAGTGACATTAACTTCCGATGGATCTCAGAGTGTGCAGGCATACTCTAATATTTTTATTTACTACAGTACTGCCGGTCTGATCTTCAGACCTTAGGCACGAGTGGGTACAAATGAGTACAAAAAAGGGTTACAATAAACACGTATGAATCATTGTGGTGGTAATAACAGCAAAAGAAAAAGAGTATAACGAGTTCACACAAGCACAGCAGCAAGATATTTAAATAACTAGTGAAAACGTGACTACGTAAGCATATGGAAGAAAAAAAAAGCGTCAGGGTTCATGTAAAACTATGTCAGAGCTATGTCTCATGGACTGAAGGGCCTGCAGATTGGATGATAGCGACGGGCATTCCACCACCGCTGAAGGGAGGGAATTCCAATTGGTTGCAGATCTCGGAAAAAAAAGAATACTGGAAAATGTTGGTGTGACTAGAGAACTCGCTTTTTTATTATGAAGAGATCGAGTAGGCCACCGGTGGCAGTCTTTTATATATTGCCACCTAGAGTTGTGAGCCGGCAAGCCCTAGCGAGCCGAAAAGGGAAAAGAGAACGAAGAAGAAGTGTGTGTGTTAGCGCTTCGTTTAAAGATACACGCTCGTGTCTTCCTGCCCCGCCGTTCCTGTATTGTCTTCACGGCTCTTGATGCGTGACAAACTGGTGGAGGTGCTGGGTATTCTATGCACCGTACCCCTCCACATAGCAAGAACTCAAGCGTCGTACCGGTTGTTACTCCTGTGCACCGCGCCAGCAGAAGAATCCGAGGGCAATCCCCTGAGTTTGGACTGCTCGTAAACAACATGGCAGCTCCGACCAGCCCTACTGACACCAACCCAAACGGTACGAACGGCACAACGCCGCTTCATTGCACCTTACTCTCACCGCGAACGCCAAATCCCTTTCATGGCACTGCACTTGAGGATGTCGAAGATTGGCTCGTTCATTACGAGTTCGTTGCCGTGCACAACCAGTGGGACAACGCAGACAAACTGCAGCACGTCTATTTCAGTCTTTTGGATGGCGCACGTGTATGGTATGAGAACCGGGCAGGTATTCTTACATCGTGGGAAGACTTCAAACGCCGACTTCTTGGGACATATGCCAGCCCTGACCGGCGGGAGAGAGCTGAGCGCGATCTGCAGTCCCGCATACAACTGCCGAATGAAGGGTTTGCGATGTATGTCGAGGACATGACGCGTCTTTTCCACCAAGCTGACCCCGGCATGCCAGAAAAAAGAAGGTACGGTACCTCATGCGCGGGGTGGAAGAACAGCTTTTCGGTGGGCTAGTGCGCAGTCCTCCCAAGACTGTGTCCGAATTTCTCAGAGAAGCCGTCTCTATCGAAAGCACTCTTAGGCACCGAGCCCCGTCATACGAACGGCACGTCAACGCTTCAACTACGGACTACTTGGGAGCTTTGGGTGGTCAAATGGATTTCTTCCGAGAGATCATACGTTCAATCGTCCGCGAAGAACTCCAGAAGCTGTCTGTGCCCTCGCAGCCCACTATCTCTTCGTTGTCCAGCGTAGTCCGAGATGAAGTCCAGCATGCCTTAAGAGAACCTCCTTTCATGTGGGATTATCAACCACCCAGTGACTTCCCCCGCATGTCGTATGCTCAAGCTTTGCGGCAACCTATTACACCCGCAATCCCGCATCCCACCGTGGCCCCAGCCATGCTGCAGACGGTCCAAGCGGCGCCATATTACAGCGCACCTCGCCTGATTTCGCGGAAATCAGACGTCTGGCGTGCGCCAGCTAGACGTCCTCTCTGCTTCCACTGTGGCGAAGCTGGGCATCTTTACCGACACTGTTCTTACCGGCAACTTGGACTACGCGGATTTTCGACGAACTCACTGCCACCCAGGTTCGGTCAGCGGCCCCCTGAAATTGAAGAGTATGTGGCTCAGCAGCGCGGAATTTCGTCGTCCTTGCACCAGTCACGCTCCCCGTCACCGCGGCGATTTTCTCCTAATCGGCGTACCTATTCGAGCGTGGCGCAGGGTCGGTCACCCAGTCCACGCCGGGAAAACTAACCACAGCGACCTTCGGGGGCGAGGCCGCTCATACTGGGCAAGCTCAAGGCCTCCTACCGACGCTTCCGGAAACTGACGATACCCCGACGACGACGACACCAGATGGTTCCGCAAAGATTTCGTTAGACATTCCAGTGCTGCTCGACGGTCGCAAAGTCAGTGCTTTAGTTGACACGGGTGCGGATTTTTCGATAATAAGTGAAAAACAGGCTGCTCTCCTGAAGAAAGTCACGATGCCTTGGAACCTCAGGCCAATTCGTACTGCTGGCGGGCACATCGTCATGCCACTCGGCGTTTGCACAGCACGAATACAGATTCGTGATTCTACCTTTGTTGTCAGCTTGAGTGTTCTCCATCAGTGTTCTCGAGACCTGATCATTGGCATGGACTTCCTGAGGGAGCATGGTGCTATCATCGACATTCGACAACGCCTCATCACATTTTCAACAAAAAGCACCACACCAGACCATAGTCCCAGCCACGATCGAGTATGTCTGCGTGTAATTGACGATGATGTGATGATACCACCGCGCTCAAGTGTTATGGTTCGAGTGGCGTGTAATGAATCAGCACACGCTGAAATGGTCGCGGAGAGCAATCGATCCTTACTCTTTTCCCAGGGTATCTGCGTAGCACGAAGCCTAGTAGACCTCCAGGCTTGCCACTGCGAGGTTCTTGTTACAAACTTCAGCTACGAGCGCCCACACCTTTTCACTGGTACTGTCATCGCCTATGCCTACCCAGTAACCAATGTGACTGAGTGTTTTGCTTTCGAGGCGACCGATAATGCCGAAGCACCTCTCCAGTGTGCCGACGTAAATCCAACGCTTTCTGACGAAAACGAACGAAGGCTTAACGACTTGTTGATAGAATTCCACACCTGTTTTGCTCGTTCATCAAGGATCCGTCAGACATCGATTATCAAACACCGTATTATCACCTACGGTGACGCGCACCCTATACGGCAACAGCCTTACCGAGTTTCACCAACTGAACGACGCGTCATTCAAAAGCAAGTGAAGGAAGTGCTTCAAGACGGTGTAGTACAGCCATCGAGCAGCCCTTGGTCATCGCCAGTGGTCCTTGTAAAGAAGAAGGATGGTACACTTTGCTTTTGTGTCGATTATAGGAAGCTGAATAACGTCACAAAGAAAGAAGTGTACCCGTTGCCTCGAGTGGATGATTCTCTTGACAGGCTGAGGCGAGCAAAGTACTTTTCCTCAATCGACCTCAAAAGTGGTTACTGGCAAATTGAAGTTGATGAACGTGACCGCGAAAAAACTGCTTTTGTAACTCCTGACGGTCTGTATGAATTCCGAGTGCTCTCATTCGGTCTCTGTTCTGCTCCGGCCACATTCCAACGAATGATGGATACCGTTCTCGCTGACCTCAAGTGAAAAAGTTGCCTCGTCTATCTAGATGATGTCCCCCAGGTGGTCGAAATTTCCGGAGCCCTCCACTACGGCGTCTCTCATAATCATATAGTGGTTTTGGGATGTTAAACCCCACATATCAATCAATCTAGATGATGTAGTTGTCTTTTCAAAAACGTTTGACGAGCACCTTCATTCCATTCGGAGTGTTCTTGAAGCTATACGATCCGCTGACCTTACCCTCAAGCCTGAGCAGTGCCATTTCGGCTACAAAGAAATGAAGTTCCTGGGTCATGTTGTGAGCGCTGCAGGCGTTCAGCCCGATGCCGAGAAGACTGCCGCTGTGGCCGCTTTTCCAGCTACGACAGACAAGAAAACTCTTCGACGATTTCTGGGGCTCTGCGCATACTATCGCCGCTTTATCGAAAACTTCTCTAAGACTGCGGAGCCACTCATCAGACTTACGCGTGACGACACCCCATTTCTGTCGACAGACGAACAAGCGACTGCCTTTGCGGAACTGCAACATCGATTGTCTTCCCCTCCTGTGCTTGGTCATTTCGATGAGGACGCTGACACAAAGGTGCGCACTGACGCAAGCAACATTGGTCTCGGAGCTATCTTGGTGCAAACACAAGATGGAACCGAACGTGTGATCGCCTATGCGAGCCGCACTTTATCACGTGCCGAAACCAACTATTCAACGTCAGAGAAGGAATGTCTCCCGGTAGTATGGGCGATTACAAAGTTCAGGCCTTATCTTTATGGGCGCCCATTTAAAGTTGTGACGGATCACCACGCTTTATGTTGGTTGGCTAACCTCCGAGACCCCTCTGGGCGATTAGCACGATGGAGTCTGCGACTTCAGGAGTTTGATGTCACCATCGTCTACAAGTCGGGTAGAAAGCATGAAGACGCCGACATGCTATCACGAGCACCTCTAGAATCCAACCATACAGCTGTAGAAGACGACAGTGCCTTCCTGGGGACTCTCAGTGGGGCGGACCTCCTCAGTAAGCAACGAGCGGACCCCGAGTTAAGGCCCATCATCGACCATTTAGAAGGCAGAACCGTGTCGGTTCCTCGACAACTTTCCCGTACGTGGCCGTCATTTTGCTTACGACACGGCATATTATACAAGAAAAACACCGGTACCGGCAGCAGATCTTATCTTCTAGTCGTTCCTCAAGACCTTCGTGATGATATCCTATTAGCCTGCCACGATGAGCTGACATCCGGCCATCTGGGATACTCACGGACGCTCGACCGGGTACGACAGCTACATTTCTGGCCAAAACTTGCAGCTTGTGTGAAACGCTACGTGAAAGGATGCCGCGAATGTCAGCGTCGCAAGTCACCACCTATAAAGCCTGCAGGGCTCCTACAACCCATCGACCCACCGCGTACGCCATTTGACACAGTTGGAATGGACCTTCTTGGACCGTTTCCTTTGTCTCACTCTGGAAACAAGTGGATCATCGTCGCAACTGATTATTTGACGCGTTACGCTGAAACGAAGCCACTGCCACGCGGTACAGCATCTGACGTCGTCCAGTTTTTCATGCACCACATAGTGCTTCGTCACGGCGCCCCGTCAGTCATCATCACTGACCGAGGGACAGCGTTTACGGCAAAACTGTTGGATGACATCTTCAAACTCAGTTACACGAACCACCGTAAGACAACCGCATACCACCCCCAGAGTAACGGGTTGACAGAAAGGCTAAACAAAACACTGGCTGACATAATTTCTATGTACGTGGATGTGCAGAATAAAACGTGGGACGAGATCGTGCCATACGTAACGTTTGCGTATAACACCGCAACCCAGGAAACGACAAGGTTCGCACCCTTCCGCCTCGTTTACGGTCGAGACGTGCAAACCATGCTAGACGCCATGATTTCTTGTGACATCAACCTGTTAGACGGCGAGGTCTCAGCGAGAAACTCCTGAGCAAGTACTTCGGACCCTACAAAGTATTACGGCGGTTGAACGAGGTCAACTACGAAGTCATTCCAGATGGAGGCTCGGCAACGACCCAGCGCCACTCACCACGAACAGAGATTGTGCATGTCGTCCGCTTAAAACCTTATTTTACGCAGTAATACTCGCCTTACTGCGCAAGGGCAGCAAACATTTCTTTTTCGTTGTCCATAAGGTCTCGAACGAACTTTGAACTGTATTAATGTTTTTTTATGACCAACCACAGACAGTTGTCTTTTTTCTGCACCTGCATATCCCCTGTGCACTATAAGTATTGTTTCTCCCTTTCTTTTTATTCCCTTATGGGCCCTGCTGTCATTTTGTGTATGAGCATCGAGTCGATGCTCTAATGGGAGGGGGGAATAATTCCACCTAGAGTTGTGAGCCGGCAAGCCCTAGCGAGCCAAAAAGGGAAAAGAGAACGAAGAAGAAGTGTGTGTTAGCGCTTCGTTTAAAGATACACGCTCGTGTCTTCCTGCCCCGCTGTTCCTGTCTTGTCTTCACGGCTCTTAGTGCGTGACAATATGTATGCTTTTTGATACCTAAGTGTCTATAATAAAGAAGGTAAAATAGTTTCATTCGTCCGTGGTATCAGCGATTGGCTAATTTTCCCAGCTCTGCCGTTTCTAGAAGAAATGTTACTGATGCCTCCCAGCTGTATTGATGAAAGATGAACCTAACTGATTTCCTGTGTATTTTTTCCAATATTGAAATGTTTATTTTTGTGTATGGATCCCAAAGAGCGGCACAATATTCCAGCAGTGTCCGAATAAATGTTTTATAGGCTAATGTAATATTCTAACTTTTGGAGAGAACTTAATGAAACGCCTCCTTGTGAATCCGAGTTTTTTCATTGCCTTTCTATGTATGTAGTCAATGTGGTCATTCCATTTAAGATTGTGAGAAATGATAACTCCCAGATATATATAGTTAGTTACTACTTCCAGAGGTTCATTACCAAAACAGTAAGAATGCGTTATAAGGTGCTTTTTGCGACTAATTGTCATTGCGACAGTATTCTTTTTGTTGATAGTCATTTGCCAGTCTGTGCACCATGTTTGAATTTGGTCCAAAGATTTATTGATTGTTATCTGGTCGTGGGGTGTGGCAATTTCACGGTATATAATACAATCATCAGCAAAGAGCCTTATTTTAACGGGTATGTTCCAAACGATGTCAGTGATGTATACAAGAAAAAATAAAGGACCAAGAACAGAGCCTTACGGGATACCCGAAAGGACTGGAATGGCACGCGAAGTTTTATTATCAATAGCCACGACTTGTCGTCTACATGAGAGGTAGGTTTCTATCCAAGCTAGTAATTGGGTGTTCTTGGGTATTGGTTCGAACTTCAATTATAATTTTCGATGTCAGACTCGGTCGAATGCCTTTTTAAAGTCGAGAAATATAATGTCGACCTGGTTATGTCTGTCTAGGGCTGCTGCTAAGTCGTGGACAGTTTTGATGAGCTGGGTGACTGTAAAGTAACCACAGCGAAAGCCAGGCTAGAAGGAACCAATTAAGCCTTTGCTTTTAAGGAAGCTGGATACAAGGTTAAAAATTATGTGCTCCAGTACCTTCGCGCATGTGCATAAAAAGTAAATTGGTCTATATGATGATGGAGTTTATGGCGCGTTTGTTTTAGGGATCGGCGTGATTTTTGCGTATTTCCAGTCGCATGTAAGATCCGAATTAGACAGAGACTTCTTGAACAACCGACTTAGATATTTGAACCCCATTCAGCATATCGCTTTAAAACTGCATTTGGTATACCGTCTATGCCTGGCGATTTCTTGTCTAATTTAACAGTATTGCTAGTATGCCTTCTTCAGATATAGACACATTATCTATAGGCTCGCTATGATCGAGTTTGCTAAATTCTGGTGTGCAGCTGTCGTCAACAACAGATACAGCGCCGAAATAAGCATTAAGAGCTTCGGCAATTACTGCGTTATCCATCACAGTGACACCATCGATTGATAGAGTAGGAGGATCTTTCTTATTTGGCGAAATGTGTCACCAAATTTTTTCTGGTGAAGTTCAAGAAAGTTTTCAAGACGAACGTGTTCGTGAAAATCTTTAGCCTTTTTAATACTGTTCTTCAGTTGTTCGGGTAACTCCGGTATCTTATCTGAACCACTTGAGCATGGACACCGCCTGTACTGCCTTTTCGCTTTGTTTAACTTACGTTGGTGACGTGCAATCTCTTTCGTCATCCACGGGTTGTGTGTACGCTGCGAGTGTCGTTTGTGTGGGATAAACTTTTTCACACAAGTCAAAACCAGCTTTGTTTAAAAAAGCACCACATTTGTTCAACAGCATAGGCACCTGATTCGTCAAACGAGTTAAACAAACAAAAAGAACTATCTAAAACTTCCCAAATATCAACATCACTAGCACGTGAAAACACCGGAACAATACACTCTTTCTTCGCCTGCCGTGATCGGAATTTCACTTCGACATTTAAGCACAAGAGCTTGTGGTCCGAGATACTTTTGAATATGTCAACTCTCGGGGCGCGATCAAGAACATTGTCACCAATAATGAAGAGATCCAAAATTGATTGACTATCCCCTTGTGTTCTTGTAGGCACATTTACTAGTTTTGTTAGGCCATGTAATAAAACAATGTCTACGAGTGGTTCAGTTGAAGCACAGAGCGCTTCAGGAAAATCGCCATCCCAGTTAATTAGTGGATTGTTGAAATCTCCGGTTAGCACAAGGTTAAAAGCGTGGTTCCTGCACATGAACTCGTTTAGCGCCTCGAAAAAAGTACCGTCACTGTTCGGGGGGCGGTAAAATCCGCCAATTACCAAATGGAATTCCTCGAGATGAACTTTCAGCAATATGCATTCAATGTTGGTAATATCTGGTAGTCGTGTAATGCGAAACGAGTCGATGTACAAAGTAGCGACGCCGCCACCGCGGGAATCACGGTCCTTGCGGTTGATACGGTATCCATGCGGTGCGACTTCCGAGTCACTTATGTCACCGGGGAGCCACGTTTCTGTAATAACTATTACATGGGGGCTGTGAGCGGCAACTATGCTTTTCAGGTCATCTGTTTTCTTTATTATACTTCGGGCATTTACGTTAAGACATAGGAAAGTATTTTTGAGGACTTTATTTCATTCTGCGACTCTCGCGCCTGAGCGGAGCTGATGGCCGGTCGTCCGCCTCTTTTCGTGGTTTTGATTACTTATTTTTATTTTATCATAAACTAGTGTTACCTTTGTCCCATCTCGCCTGTCATCAGCCGCGCTATACCATAGACACTTTCGAACCTCTCTACTGGCAGCCGAGAATTCCTCTGAGATTGATATGGTCATTCCTTTTAATTTGTAACCGTTGCTGAGAACGGAAACTTTCTCGCGATGGTAAGACAACTTTAAAATCACAGGGCGTGACTGGTTCACACCGGACGGCAAATTCTATGAATTCTTTCTATAGAAGATACCTTCACTACTGATGCATCTCGAAATATATCCTCAGCCACTTTCTGCGCTAGTGATTCTTGAGTTTCCCCAGACGGCTCCGGAACGCCAAAAGCAAGAAGATTGTTCCGCCTCCTCCTGTCCTCAAGCTTCGTGAACTTTTTATCTCACTGTGTCACTGTGTATTCCAAATTCACAAGTTTAGCTCCGAGTTCTTTAACAATTGCCACTGAGTCTTCAACATCCTTAAGCCTGTTTTCCACCTTCTCTAGGTTTTTATGCATTGTCTTATGATCTTCAAGAAGTTCGCGCAGCAACTTTTCTGTTTCAGGCCCTATATTCGGCTCGATATTGCCACAACGCATTAAACAGGAGTATACATGACATCTTTTGCGTAGTGAAACAAAGCACACAAACGACGTGGGCACGTCAGCTGGACTAGACACCGGCCACTAGACTTGACTGATGAGTACTTTTTGCTCACCTGCGTGAAATAGAAGAACGGGTTTGTCATCCCGTTCACAGGCGACCAGCCTACGTGGCCCCGCCGCGGTGGTCTAGTGGCTAAGGTACTCGGCTGCTGACCCGCAGGGCGCGGGTTCAAATCCCGGCTGCGGCGGCTGCATTTCCGATGGAGGCGGAAATGTTGTAGGCCCGTGTGCTCACATTTGGGTGCACGTTAAAGAACCCCAGGTGGTCTAAAATTCTGGAGCACTCCACTACGGCGTCTCTCATAATCATATAGTGGTTTTGGGACGTTAAACCCCACATATCAATGAATCAACCAGCCTACGTGTCCACTAAAGAGATGCTCGGGTGATGCTCTTCTTATAGGCGCAGTGGCCGAAGAAGTCGAAGCGGATGGCGCTGCAGTCCATTCGACGTAGCATCTTGGTAGCTCACATCCGTTGTGATCAAAGGCGTGTTGACGCCCATTTGCGCATACTCCGACGGTGATAGATACCGTCAAATTCAGCCGCGTTGTATCAAATGCGCCGGCCGGCCATGCTGCGCCAAGCAGCAGAATCTGCATGAAATAGAAGAACGGGTTTGTCATCCTGTTCACAGGCGACCAGCCGACGTGCCCATTGGTCTTACGCATGTAGTAAACACACGCCGTTGAATTTTATCTCACAACATCATAAGTTTTGTTCAACAAAGTTCAGCTACCATGCAGCCTTACCAACCATTTCACGGATATGCGCATCCCATGAACAATTAGCGAAGAATATGACGCCTAAGTACTCAGAAACATCCGCTTTGGTAACTAACTCCTTATTCATAGTTTTTGTTTATCAGTAGTTTGTACTCTTGAGTGAAACACATATAGATGCAATTTTTACTGTTTAAACACACATTTCACTGCTTACACCAGTCGTGAATTCTACTCGCCTCCCTGAAGTGCTGTCACGTCCTGATAAGAAGACATATTTTGGTACAACACGCAATCACCTGCAAACAGTCGCAAAACGGACGTAATACCCACATTTATGTCGTTAATATAAATCATAAAAATTAGGCAGATCCTATGCACCTTTTGGATCAGCGTTAGCGAAGCATGCGGAGGGAAGGGAACCAAGTCTTAAATTTTTATTGAGGGACACGTCATGAAATGATGCTAGACATGTGTAGAAATGTTGCACGCACAGGCATATGATGAACTGCTGCAGATGTTTATATAACCAGTTGTTTGCATTTGCGCAACGGTGCCAACAGGTACACGAGTATCGGCAACACCAGAAGCGATTAGCTGATATCAAGCGCTGGTGCTTGCGGGGATGGTAGCCCTAGACAGTGCTATATGAATCAACTCCAGCGCATGACACCTAACTTCTAATAACGTTAACACGACATGCCAGCTGCATCATAGGAGTACATATCTAAGGTTTATAAACTTCGACAGCCAGCGCTGCAACCACAAGTGAAATTCACGAACATTTAAATCTTATTTGAAAGGTATTTCCGAGACCTGGTCTTGCTCTGTGGTAGGATGCTGGATTGCCACGTAGAATTCGGGGGTTCGCTGCGGAAACCTTGATATTTATTTTTTGCATTCGTTGGCTCAGAGCAGCTGATTGATTGATGGATTGATTTATTGATATCTGAAATTCAACGTCTCAAAACCACCATATGGTTATGAGAGACGCCGTAGTGGAGTTTCCGGAAATTTCGGCCTCCTGAGCTTCTTTAACGTGCGTCAACTTCTGAGCACACGGGCCTACGGCATTTTCACCTACATCGAAAATGCAGCAGCTGCAGCCCGGATTATATCCCGCGACTTGCACGCCAGCAGCCGAATACCTCAGCCACTAGACCACTGCGGCGGGTTGTGAAAGCTCCCGATGTTAGCTTTTAAAAAGCGAATCATTTCCTATCGAACGTTGGTGACATTGACCATATATATATATATATATATATATATATATATATATATATATATATATATATATATATATATATATATGCGCCTACGACTTCTAGCTCTCCTGGCCGTTTCGATAATAGTATCTACACTCTAAGGCAAAATTACCCGAAAAAAGAGTAACGGAGCCCAATGGGCGCTCGCGATGAACGGATAGACCGTTGAGGAGCAACACAGAGGGAAGCGTGCCGCGTGCAAACCACTTAGTCTCCAAACACGCTCCAAAGGAATGAACCGCCCGGGAAAGGCGGGCATTGCGCAAAGCGTTGCCAAGGTCACTAGCCGTCCTCCTCCTCTCCTGGCTCCTTCTTTCGCCGTATTTTGCTAGCGACGGTTCGCGTTTTGTCGCGCTCGGAGTGCTCAACCATGACCGCCTGGATTCGACTATCTAAGAATTACTACGTAGTGATTGTGTGTGCGCTTGGATGAACGTTTGCTGCTGCTTTTACGTTTCGTCGAACCCATGAAGTCTGGAGCAGGTCTCGACACGTCACCACACGGCGCTGTATGTCTCTGGCTTCAAGATAGTCACGACCAACACACGACAGCAACAGTTAGGAAGGCCAACAAGGCGGCCGAGAAGACAGCAGGCCTATCGAATACATTAATTCAGTTCAACTCAGGACAGAAATCAGCACTGGATTCTTTCGCAAGTAGGTGATCAATCTTTATTCTACTCTACTTGTCGCGTGTGCGATATGGATCGCGCTCGCCAGCAACGGGCTCGGCCGTGTTGTATATCGCACGCACGAAATGCACCGCGAAGGTCAGCTTGGGCGTCTGCAGTTCGCCTGTGCTTTGTGACCGCGTGGAAATTCGCCGCCATTGCCGTCGGCCTCCCGTACGCTCGTTCATAAAGTGCTCGCCTGTCTTCGCCGCCGCGATGAGCTCCGGGCTCACGATATTGGGCTGAGACCTCGTCGCTGTGTTGGGAGTCGTCGAAAACACGTTGCGGTTTCTCGTAACGAGCTTGGTGTAGTATGTCGCGTGCTATAAGTGCACCAGCACGGGCTGGCGGAGCTTTTGCTAGCGTCGGTACTCGGCGCTAGCGTCGGTACTCGGCGCTAGCGTTGGCCCGTCGGCCCCATCTGTTGGCCGCGGCGGCGGACCCACGTTTGCGCACTGCACTCGCACTCGCTCGAGTTTGTGGATAACCGTCGATTTCTTAGGCGCTAGCTCCAAACCAGCTCGGCGCCGTTCGTGACGGCGGCCAAGCGTACGTTCGCTCTCCAGTTCGAAGTTCGCTGGCGGCAGATACTCTGTGTGCAGTGCCGTGTTCCGTCTCGCGTTCGCTTGCTCGAGCTAAACTACGCCTGTAGAAAACAGATTGAAGATGGAGCTTGGAGGCGAGGAAGAAGTGGCCAGGGGCACGCTCTGTTTATTTTATTATTCCTGTTATGTCAACAATAAACCGAACACGTATCGGTTCTGCGGTCTCTCTGGTCCTTTTGAAACATGGCGCCGTGACCAGAAGAATCTGAAGACAGACGCACAGACTTCAACCCTATTCGCAACAACGGGTTGAAGAACGAAGCAGCGGCGTCTGGCTCAAGGACGAACCGTCGAGAGAAGGACCGCGACCGGCGACTGTTGGAGACGCACATAAACAGGCAAGAGCTCTTTCAACACGTTTTAAGCATGAATAAAGAGGTTCTATCGAAGAAGCGGAAGACGCTTCGAGCTAATGGGACTACGCTTACGAGCGAAATCGATAAGACGATAGAAGACGCCGATCGAGCGCAACTTATGACGCTTCTGAACCAGATGGCGAGCGTGTCGCAGACGCTAAGACAAGTTAACGAACAGATTGAACCGTTCACGGAAGAAGACGACGTGGAGGCAGAATTTGAAAGAGTTTTGCATTATGAGATGAAGATCGTCGCTGCAACGACAAAAATAGAGGAGCAATTACGCGAGTTAGAACAAGCGACTCAACTGACTATGAGAATAGTCACAGAACAGGCGAGCTCAGTGCAAGGTACTAACCAAATCTCGGAGACGCAAGAGCTTGTTAAGTTGCCACGTCTTGAGATGATCAAGTTTGATGGGGAAAAAAACAGCATGGCCAAGGTTTTGGCATAAGTTCAAGACATCGGTGCATAACAGAGTGAACATGCCGAAGAATCAAAAGTTTAATTACCTTCTGGTGTCTCTGACCGGGGAGGCTGTCGTGCATAGAAGGTTTGCAGTTTTCTGGTTAGAATTACGAGCGTGCAGTCGCTCTTCTGAAAGAAACCTTCGGACGAGAAGATAATTTAAGAGAGACCTACATAAAAGAGCTTTCAAACTTGGAAGCAGTGAAGAGTCCTAAAGATTTAGTTGGGTTGAAGAAACTCTTTCAAAAGTTGCAAGTGAACACACGAGCATTGCAGTCATTAAGAGTGGAAATGGGTAGTTACGCCACAGTGATAGCTCCTGTTGTAAAATCTGCGCTACCGGTGGATATAAGAATAGAGATGAAGATGAAGGAGATATAGAAATGTGACAACAGACCAGCAACTACAGAATCGGACTTAGCGTCAACAGACAGCACGAGCAGTTTGAAAGAAATTATGGAGTTTTTAAAGATTTACATACGCAGCAGAGAAGAAACTCGAGAGGAAAAATACGACGTGACCCAGTCACCGCACAGTATGAGGCGGACTAGAACATCTACGCTTCAAAGCACCTTCATTAAGAAATGCATCTTCTGTGAGATGACTGCACACTGGCAGATTGCAGAAGAAGCATTACTATGCAACAGAAGAAAGAAGCCTTACAACGGGAGCGAAGGTGCTTCAGATGCACCAGACCTCACTACACGGAGAAGATATGCCGCGCTAACGTACGCTGCAAAACATGCAAGGGAAGGCACGCGACATCCATGTGTCGACCACGTACGCCTGCAGGAAAGTCAGCACAGCAGCAAAGCGGTGATGTTGAGCAAGTGCGTAAAAGCGCAGAACCTGACCGGTTAGACACCAGCAAGGCCTGCAACATGCACGCACAGCAGTCGGATGAACACAAGTGCATACTACTGCAGACAGCCTTTTCGTGGATGGAGCGAGAAGACAGCGGGTGCTACGCACAAATTCTGCTGGGCAACGGGAGCCAGAGGACATTCATCCTCAAAAGATTGTCAAGAAAACTAGCGTGCAAGGTAAAAAAACCCGAAAGGATTACTCTAAGATCACTTGGAGGAGGAGATATGGAACTAGACATGAAAGTCGTCGAGGCCAGCGTCAGGAAGGATCCCATTGGAGCCAGTCGCGATTGAGGCAGTGGAGATAGAAGTTATATCCTGTGACGTGCTACCATCGCCACTGTTGACGATACACAAAAGAGCAAGATTGATGGGAATTTGTTTGGCTGACGACAACGAGAAGACAGACAAAGAAAGAAAAAATATGGAAACTTCTATATTAATTGGAGCAGATTATTACTGGACTGTAGTCACTGGTCGCATTTGCGACATTCATCCAAAACTAATGGCAATAGAAACAATATTGGGATGGACGGTCCAAGGTCCTGTAGGACTTTATTGTGTGCCAATGAAATCATCAACGGTTATGGTACTCAAGGTCAGTGCCAAGTCGGACATGACTGTGGACGAACTGCAGAGATTCTGGGACTTCAAAAACATGGGCATCAAGGAGAAACCAGCAAGAAAGATGAGCGATCAACATGCGCTAGAGAACGTCCGACAAACAATGGAGTTCAAGGCAGGAAGATACCAAGTGGAAAAAAAACGTAACATTGGATGACAACAACACCATTGAAGAGAAGCGGCTTATCCAGGTGACCAAGAAATTATGCAATAATAAAGATGAGCTCCTAGCCTATGACAAAGCTATTCGAGAGTACTTCGAGCAAAAAATAGCAGAAAATGTCGAAGAAGAAGCTGGATCCGATATACATAACAAATTCGTATACTACATGCCGCATCAAGCAGTAACTAAGAAGGACCGAACAACGACAAAAATACGGATCGTCTTTGACGCATCGCCAAGACGGAATCCAGGTGAATCCTTGAATGACAACGTGGAAAAGGGGCCAAACCTAAACCCCGGCATCACAAGCTTGCTGATGAACTTTCCACATCACAAGATCGCTATATCAGCCGACGTGGAAAAAGCATTCTTGCAGATCAAGATACATGAAAATGACCGAGACGCACTGCGATTCATGTGGTGGGAAAGAATACCCAGCGAAGACATACCAACCCTGAAGATAAAAACGTGGAGGATGACGAGGGCTAATTTCGGAAATACTCCAAATAGCTTCCTTCTAGCGGCCACGATTCATCGACATTTGGATAAATTCAAAGAAAAATATCCTGCAGTTGTGGCGCAACTCCGGAAAGGAATCTACGTCGATGACGTTTTACTAGGAGCCGACGAATACTCGACATCGACGAAGATATACAAAGATGCACGAGATATTTTTCCAAATGCGGGAATGAATTTAAGAAAATGGATTTCAAATGACGCCGAGCTAAAAAAACTCTTTGATGAAAAAGGAGAGGATCTGGATCGAGGAATAAGAAAAGAGGGACAAATCAAGATTTTGGGACTGAAGTGGAATTCCGTAGACGACGTATTGAGCTTTAAGACATCCATGGCAAAAACTATAGGTGCTCGACTTTTGGATGAAGAAGAACTACGGACTGTGATTGATGAAGCAGAAGGAGTACTTAACAACCGGCCTCTTATGTGTATGACAATCCTAACGAGCCACAACCCATCACACCGGCGGACGTTATTGGAGGCAGGCAAGCAATGAACAAAAAGAAAGAAAACAGACTGAGAGAATACAGTTTGCTGAATTACTGGAGTGCAAGACAACAGGCAATGATAATATGGTGGACCAGATGAAAAAATGAGCACCTGAGGGAGCTTAAGTGTGCCAGCAGGAAAATAGAGGGTCAAACAAATAAACGAGAAGGAGAACTTCTGCTTGGAGAAGCACGAAAAAGAACACGGTGGAAACTCTGCAAGGTCGGAAAGATTTTCCCAGACAAGGATGGACTAGTGAGAACATGCTTGCTTCGTACACCTGAAGGCAAATCAGTCAAGAGGCCGATTCCACTGTTGTATTCGCTCGAAGGTTGCTTCGGTTGAATTGGCCGGCGGG